>NC_044904.1:46084415-46221915 GCF_001633185.2 Quercus lobata
TTGACTTTTTCCCGATATTAGTCTCACACTCTATTGCCTTTTTCCACTCGTAGCTTCCCCTTTTCAGTTCTGCATTAAACTAATAAATTTGATCAAAAAATTCAACTTGTAGTATTTAAACTAATACCAATGGCAAGAAATATTACAGAAACAATAAATCAAAGGAAGAGGATAAAAGAAAACAATATTTGGGTCTAAGAGAACTGAAACTGCAAACAATATTTTTTTTTCTAGTCTCTCTATTTTTTTTTTATATATATATTTTTTTAGAGCTTGGTGCACGATTTTAACCTTGTGCACGTCACAAAATAAGAACAAGGAATAAAGAACAAAAAAGGAACAAGATCGGATAATAACAGGAAAAAAAAGATAAAAGGATTGTAAAACTGATTTTAGAACCTATGCTCTGATACCAAATGATGCGAACCTCAATTGACACGCTTTGAGATGTAACAAATAATATTGGAATATTTGCCTAAAAAAGCTAAAATTCAGATTTTGATAGAACCCTAACCCAACATTTATAAGTGAAACACGAACCAAAAGTATAAGTAACAGACCTTGACCCAGTGATTATAATTGAATCATGAACCAAAGGTATAAAGTTTGAATGCCACAAGGAAGAATCCTTGATAAGTTCACAGTTCTTGAAGAACCAAAAGAAGAGCAAAGCCTCACCTTTGTCTGATATTTATTTGATAATCCTCTATTACAATGAGTGCATGCTATTTATAAGACATGATTGAAAATAGAAAATATAAAAAGTGTACTAAATAATAAAACTCTAAATAAAAGTTGATTTGATCTGAAATTAGCAAATCCAAAATAGAAAAATAGCTTTAAAAACATTCTAAATAATAAAAGCCTAAAATTAAGGTAGATTTGGTCTGAAATTAAAAGGTAGATTGACCAAAATTAAGGTAGATTTGGTCAATCAACTATTAATCTACGCCATAAATCACGCCCAATTAAGCCAAATTAGCCCTGAATAGCTTGGATTAAATTTATTACACCTTCATCTTCCTTTGGGCCAAGCTTGGAATGTCCTGCGTTAGAATCAGCCCAAATCTCTTGAATTAGCCCATTAAGTGCTTCTTTGATCTTCTTGAATCTTACTTTAGTAATATGCCCAATTGGAACATGCAATAGATCCTTGAATGCTTGTTGATTCACATCAATTCCGGGTACCATTTCTGCTCGACACGGGTGGAGCATTACCACAAAAATGGAAAAAAAAATAGTAAAAAAATGAAAAAAAAAAATTTAAAAACATCATTTTGGCTTCATTTCTAGCCAAATTGGGCCTGGACAAGCCGAAAAAGAGAAGAAAAAAAATTTCGTTCTAGGTATCGTGTTTGCCTGACCTGGGTTGGAGCATTCCAAAAAAAAAAAAATTTAAAATGGAAAAAAAAAATCATCATTCTGGCCTCATTTTTAGAGAAACCGAACTGGGACAGACCAAAAAAATAAAATAAAAATAATATAAATTTTTTTTTTAAAAAAAAACATCATTCTAGCTAAACCGGGCTGGGACAGGCCGAAAATCAGAAGAAAAAAAAATTCGTTCCGGGTTTTGTTTATGCCTAACCCAGGTTGGAGCATCCCAAAAAAATTCAGAAAAAAATTTAAAAAGGTTAGTTTGACTTCAATTCAAGCAAAACCAGGCTGAGACAGGTAGAAAAATGAAGAAAAAAAATTCGTTCTGGGTATCGTTTCTGCCCAACCCGGGCTGGAGCATTCCCAAAAGAATTCAAAAAAATAGTAAAAAAATTCAAAAAGAAAAAAAAAAAAAGTCATTCTAACTTCATTTATAGCCAAACAAGGCCAAGACAGGCCTAAAAAGGGCAAAAAAAAAATTTCGTTTCGAGTATCATTTATGTTCGACCCGAGCTAGGCCATTCCTGAACAAATTCAAAAAAATAGTAAAAACAGTTTAAAAAAAATAAATAAATAACATTCTGGCTTCATTTCTAGACCAACCGGGCTGAGACATGCCGAAAAAGAAAAAAAAATTTCGTTCCGCGTACCATTTCTACTTGACCTAAGTTGAAGCATTCCTTAAAAAATTCAAAAAAAAAAATAGTAAAAAAATTCAAAAAACTAAAAAAGGCTATTTTGGCTTCACTTCTAGCCAAACCAGGTCGGGACAGGCCAAAAAAGAAAAAAGAAATTTCATTCCGATTACCATTTCTACCTGACTCGGGTTGAAGCATTCCCAAAAGAATTCAAAAAAAAATAGTAAATAAAATTCAAAAAATTAAAAAAAAAAAAAAAAAACATCATTCTGGCTTCATTTCAAGCCAAACTAGGCTGAGACATGCCGAAGAAGAGAAAAAAAATTTCATTCCAGGTTCAGTTTCTGCCCGACACGGGTTGGAGCATTCCCAAAAATATTTAAAAAAATTAAAAAAAATGTCATTCTTGCTTCATTTCTAGCCAAACCGGGTCGAGACAAGCTAAAAAAGAGAAAAAAAAATTTCGAGTATCGTTTCTGCCTGACCCGAGCTAGAGCATTGCCAAAATTTTTTTAAAAAAATGCATAAAATAAAAAATCACCATTTTGGCTTCATTTCCAAGAAACACCGAAAAAAAGATAAAACAAATTTCACTTCGGTATCATTACTGCTCGAATCGGGTTGGAGCATTCCTAAAAAAATTTAAAAAAATAGTTTAATAAAAAAATCATTCTGGCATCATTTCTATCCAAACTAGGCAGGAACAAACTGAAAAAGAGAAAAAAAAAATTCTTCGTTCCAGTATCATTTATGCCCGAACCGGATTCGAGCATTTGAAAAAATTTAAAAAAATAGTACAAAAATAAAAAAATAACAATAATAATTCTGGCAACATTCTTAGCCAAACCGAGTAGGGACAAACCGAGAACGAGGAAAAAAAATTCGTTCCAGTATCATTTTTGCCCGAATTGGGCTGGAGCATTCCTAAAAAATTCTAAAAAATAGTGGAATAAAAACACTATTCTGGCTTCATTCTTAGTCGAACCGGGTAGAAACAGACCGAAAAAGAGGAAATTTTTTTTGATCCTATATCATTTCTGCATGAACCGAGATAGAGCATTCCTAAAAAGATTTTAAAAAATAGTAAAAAAATTAAAATAAAAAATTATTTGGGCTTCATTTTTAGCCAAACCGGGCCGAGACATACCTAAAAAGATATTATTTCCGCCCGAACCAGGCTGGAGCATTCCTAAAGATATTTTAAAATTAAAAAAAGAAATAAAATAAAATCATTCTGGCATCATTCCTAGTCGAATCGGGCAAGGAAAAGAGAAGATTTTTTTTTTTTTGTTATGGTATTATTTTTGCCTAAACCGGGCTAGAGCATTCCTAACAAAACTTGAAAAAAATAGTTAAAAATTAAAAAAAAAAAAAAAAAAAACATTATTCTGGCTTCATTCTAAGCCAAACTAGGCCGGGATAGACCGAAAAAAAGAAAAAAATATTTTCGCTCCAAGGTTTATTTGCAACCTACTAGGAGTAGTGCACCATCATGCATCATTTTTCCAACTAATACAAATAGTTTTAATTTTAAGCCCGGTATGATTTCATTACTTCCTAAATTTCATTGCTTAGATTCTGAAAATCCTTACTTACACTTTAAGGAATTTGAGGAGGTATGTTCTACCTTCCATGACCATTCATGTAATGGAGAGACCATTAGGTTGAAGTTGTTCCCTTTTTCTCTTAAAGACAAGGCAAAACTTGGCTTAATTCTTTAAGACCTAGGTCAATTGGTACTTGGCAAGAGATGCAAACTGGGTGCTCAAGATAAGAAATGCTTTTTATCTCACTGGAGTGCTCAAGATAAGAAATGCTTCATGGTTGAGGTACGCAATTTTTCCTATGATGATCCTCATTATTTAAGTACTATCCAGATCAAATCATTAGGAGATGTGTCCCTGATAATGAAATATTTAGTGTCATCTCCTTTTGTCATAATGAAGTTTGTGGAGGCCATTTTTCTTCAAGGAAAACTATTGCAAAGATTTTGCAATGTAGTTTTTATTGGCCTAATATGTTTAAAGACACTCATCATTTTTGCAAATCTTGTGAGTCTTGTCAAAAATTGGGAGGAATAACTCGTAGAAATATGATGCCTTTAAACCCAATTTTAGTTGTTGAAATTTTTGATTGTTGGGGCATAGATTTCATGGGTCCGTTCCCTCCTTCTTTTGGATATCTTTACATTCTAGTGGCTGTAGATTATGTTTCAAAATGGGTTGAGGCTATTCCTTGAAAAAAGAATGATAACAAAACTGTTTAGAAATTCTTAAAGGAAAATGGTTTTCAAGGTTTGGCATCCCTAGGGTAATTATTAGTGATGGGGGCTTGCACTTTTGCAACCGACCTTTTGAGGCATTAATGAGAAAATATTGCATAACACACAAGATTGCCACCCTACCTACAAACAAGTGGACAAGTTGAGCTTGGCAATAGGGAGATTAAACAAATTTTGGAAAAGACGGTTAACCCAAATCTTAAAGATTGATCTTTGAAGTTGAATGATGCACTTTGGGCATACCGCACTGCCTATAAAAATATTCTTGGTATGTCTCTCTATAGACTTGTTTATGGTAAAGCTTGTCACTTGCCTGTGGAATTGGAACATAAATCATATTGGGCAATACAGATGTTTAACTTTAGCTTAGGCTAGTTTATTGAGAAAATTGCAATTGAATGAGTTGGAAGAAATTCGGTGTGATGCATATGAGAATTCTAGGATTTCTAAAGAAAGAATGAAAGTTTTCGTGACAAACAAATTTTAAGGAAATCTTTTGAACCATCTTAAAAAGTTCTTTAGTATAATTCTAGGTTACATTCGTTCCCCAGAAATTAAGATCTAGATGGACTGGATCTTTCATTGTTAAAAATGTTTTCCCCCATGGTGCCATAGAAATTGAAAATCCTAAGAATGGTAACATATTTAGGGTGAATGGACAACGTCTTAAGCCATTTCTTGAGAATTTTTCACAAGAGGATGAATCCATTAATTTGGAGGATCCCATTTATCAAGACTTGCCTCAATTAGCATTTGTGTTTGTGTTGTATTGTAGATTTTTTTTTTCTTTTTATTATTTTTGTTATTTTGTTTTCTAACCCCTTTTGTAGGTGTTAAAGTTTTTTTTGTTCATTTATGTTCATCTCTTCAAGGTACTCTCTGTAATCTCTACTCTTTATTGTTTTTCCATGTTATCATTGAGGACAATGTAAGTTTTAGGTTGGGGGGAGGAACTTGAGATGATTTGCATTTGGTTTTATTTTATGCTAAAAAAAATTGTGGATTGTTTTTAGTGATTTTTGTTTTTGTTTTTAGTCCAATTTTCAACCAAAAAAAAAAGTGTTGCTTTAGTAAGAGTTTTAAGTCAAAGTTATTTATGCTACTTCTATCTAAAGAATTCCACTGTTTTTCATGCTCAACTATCATGCACATGCACTTTAGCCACATGAACATGTTTCTTGGTTAAGAGATAGAGATGACTTTGAAAATCTTAAAAATAAAATGTAGAGACTATAACCCAAGTGAGTTCTTGAGCCATTCATTTTTTTAGAGGGTTATTTCATTTTGATCTCAATTTTCATTTGGAAGCACATAACTTTATTGTTGCTTATTCTCATTATTCTTTGATTTGGTCGAATGCTAAGAATTCGTCAATTTTATGCCACACTTGAATATTTTAAAGTCATGGATTTTGAAGAACTATCCCGATCCTTAAGAGATGACTTTATGCCATCTTTGTTAATTTTGAGCCATTATTATTTTCTTTCTTAACACATTATTGCTAGTCACCCATTTGAGCCTATTATTTTAGCCATTCTTTCTCAAATCCTTTCCTAAAGTGTTCTAAGAATGAATGCAATCAAATTGTCTTATTGTGGTAAATTTGTGGTGAAATAGTTGGAAGAAAAGGAGGACTCACTCAAAAAAAAAAAAAAGAGTCACAAATAGAAAAGGAAAAATGTTGAAAAAAAAAAAAGGAATGCGAAAGAGGAAGAAATAGAGAATGAATTTGTTAATGGAATTTTGAAGAAAAAAGAAAGAAAGTGAAAGTGCAATATTCAAGAAACTTGAGAGGATAAATCAATTGTCATACACTCAAAAGAATTTCTCTCTCTAATTATTCTTGGAAACACTTTTTATTTTTACCTATACCCTTTGCTCTAAATTCCTCCTCTTTACCCTACATTACGTCCCAATGAAAGTTCTATTTGATCTTAAGGAAGTATGGTTTGGATCTTGACATGACTAATCAATGTGTCTGGTGTAATATTCTTAGTGTTTGGCATCCTTTCATAAGACTATAAATGTCATTTATTTTGCTTCATCGTTCTTCATTTTATTTATATGTGAGATACTAGTCTTTATTCTACATTATTCTGCTCACATATGTTTGAAAGTGTTACACCCTTTTCAGAGTGATTTTATTTGTTGAGTGTTAACAATTGTGAGATTTGAGTTGAAAAATAACTTTGGATAGAAATTCAAGCCATATTTTATCTTAAGACTAAGGTTGTGTTTGTGTTGGCTAAACTATTCACATATTGAGTATTGATGGCATGTAGAATATCTTTGGTGGTTCTTAGTGTTTTGACCTTTGATTAACTATTTCTACTAAGGTGATATTTTTTTTTTTTTTTGTTATTTTGTATCTTTGTCTCGAGTCGCTTAAATTGCTAGGGACTAGCAATGACCTAGTTGGGGAGTGTGATAATAGCTTAGTTTCGCATATTTATATTATTATTAGAAAACGTTATCATACTTATTTTGAGTTAATTCATGCATTTTATAGTTGGTTTTGGAATAATGCTGAATAATCAATTTTGTACTTAATTGAATTTTAATGCGTGAATTTGTCTTTTGTAGGATAATGAAATTAAATAAGTGAATTTGTGTAAAGAAGAAAGCTAATGGACTTTACTTTTACAAGGGCCATGATGAAGTCAAAGAAGGCCAACCCAATTAAATACGAGTCCAATTGGAGCAAGGAATCAAAGGAAATTTACACAAAATCCAAGTCCAATTTAGATTAGGATTCCAGCCTGCACACCAATTAGTATTTGGAGCATAACATTTGGCTCAGATGTTCCATCGAGATGATTCAAGTTGGGCTAGAGAGTTAACCTAAAGGGCTAAAACTTTGTAGTTTACCAAAAGTTCGAATTCTGAAGTTAAAATGGGCCGAAAACGTTGGTTAAGTGAAGTCTAAAAACTTGGAATTTTCTCCAAATGGGAATTCAATTTGTAATAGGATTCCTTGACCTATTTAAAGGCTCTTTAGGGAAAAATTCCGGAGAGAGCTGTCATAGAACGTAATTTAAGTTTTCTTAAAGTTTCTTTACAGTTTTTAGAGTTTTATTTATGTTATGGCTTGCTAGAAGCCTTGCTAAGGCAACAGGTAAAACCCAACCGTTTATTGGTATGTTCTTAACAATTATTTGATGATTTTAATGTTTATATTATTATGTTTTTGATTGATTTACTCATCTAGAAAAGCATTTAGTTTTGTATAATTCTTTGGTTTATCGTAGACTCTAGGCACGTTAAATGCTTAGTATTCGCTACGACAATTAATTCTTGAGTTTTTATTGTTAAATCATCCAACTAAGATCATCCTTTGTATGAATTTTAGTTGAGTTATAAAATAAATATTGTTAAGACTACCAATAGATGTGTTGTGTGTGGATCCCTAAATCTTAGCGCCATAATATGTTGTTATTTTTCTCTCAAATTAAATTAACGTTACTAAACCATCAAAAATCTCTTCAATTAAACTTTATTATTTTAGTTTTATTCTCTTTTGGTTTGCTAATCAATTCCCTTTTCCCTGTGGATTCGACCTCGGACTTATCGAGTTATTACTTCGCGACAACTCTGCACTTGGGAGCATTATTTAAGTCGCAGCAACTCCGGTCTCATTTATGGCTAAACCGAGCTAGAGCATTCCTAAAAAAAATTTAAAAAAATAGAATAAAATTTCGAAAATAAAAGAACCTCATTCGGGCAACATTCCTAGCCAAACTAAGCTGGGACAAACCGAAAAAGAGAAAAAAAAAATTACGCCCTAGTATCATTCTGCTCAAACCGGGTTGAAGCATTCATAAAAAGAAATTAAAAAAAAAAGTTTTAAAAATTAATAAATAAAAAAAAAAAAACTTTAATTCGACACCATTCCTAGCCGAACCAGGCTGGGAGACACCTAAAAAGAGGAAAAAAAAAACTTTTTCGCTCCAATATCACTTCTACCTGAACCAGGCTAGAGCATTCCTAAAAAAAATTAAAAAAACTTCATTTTGGCATCATTCCTAGCCGAATCGGGCCGGGACAGACCATAAAGGAGAAAAAATATTCTTTCGCTCCAGTATCATTTCTATCTGAACTGAGCTGGAGCATTCCTGAATTTTTTTTTTTTTTTTTTTTTAAGAAAAACTACATTCTTGCAACATTCCTGGCCAAGTCGGGTCAAGAAAACTGAAAAAGAGAAAATACTTTTTCGCTCCAGTATCATTTCATCTCGAATCGGGCTAGAGCATTACTACAAAAATTTAAAATAAATAAAAAAAATTTCATTCTGGCATCATTCCTAGCCGAATCGAGCAGGGACAGATCGAAAAAGTGGAAAAAAAAATTTTCACTCTGGTATCATTTTTGTCCGAACTGGGTTGGAGCATTCCCAAAAAAAATTTAAAAAAATTATAAAAGTAAAAAAACTTCATTCTAGGGTCATTCCTAGCCGAATCAGGCCTAGTCGAAAAAGAGAAGAAAAAAATTCGCGTCGGTATCATTTCTACAAGAACCGGGCTAGAGCATTCCTAAAATTTTTTTTAAAAAAAAAAAAAAAAAAAAAAAAAAAAAAAAAAAAAACTTCATTCTGGCATCATTCCTAGCCAAACCAAGCCTAGATAGGCCGATAGAGAGGGGAAAATTTTTTTCACTCCGGTATCATTTATGCCCAAACCGGGCCATACATTCCTAAAAAAATTTGAAAATTTTGAAAAAATAAAAATAAAACTATATTCTGGCATCATTTCTAGCCGAACTGGGTGGGGAGAGACCCAAAAAAAGAAAAAAAATTCGCTCCACTATCATTTCTATCCAAACCGATATGGGGCATTCCAAAATTTTTTAAAAAAATAGAAAAAATTTTTAAAAATAAAAAAACTTCATTCTGGCATCATTCCTAGCCGAACTAGGATAGGACAAACCGAAAAAGAAAAAAAAAATTCCGCCCCTGTATCATTTTTGCCTAAACCGGGTTAGAGCATTCCTAAAAAAATTGAAATATTTTATTTTTTAAAAAAAAAAAAAACCTTCATTCTAGCATCATTCCTAGCTGAATTAGCCCAGGACAGATCGAAAATAAGAATAAAAATTTTTTCACTCTGATATCATTCTTGCCCAAATAGGGCTGGAGCATTCCTAAAAAATTAATAAAAAAAAAAAATTCATTCTAGCATCATTCCTAGCCGAACCAGATAGGGATAGACTGAAAAAGTGAAAAAAAAAAAAAAATGGCTTCGGTATCATTTCTCTATTGACTGGGCTAGGGAATTCCTAAAAAAGAAAATTTTAAAAGAAAGAAAAAAATTTTAAAAATAAAAACTTTAATTCAGGCATCATTTCTAACCGACCCAGGCTGGGATAGAACAAAAAAGAGATAAAAAAATAAAAAAATAAAAAAGCTCCGATATCTTTCCTACCCGAACCAAGTTGTAGGATTGCAAAAAGACTTCAATCTGGCGTAATTCGTAGTCGAACTGGGCCGAGACAGGCAGAAAAAGAGAAAAACAAAATTCGCTTCGGTATCATTTCTACCAGAACAAGGCTGGAGCATTCCTAAAAATATTATAAAAAATAAAACAGAAAACAAATTTTAAAAAAATCATTTTAGCATCATTCCTAGCCGAACCGAGATGGGAAAGACCGAAAAAAAAGAATAAAAATTTTAAAAATAAAAAAACTTCACTCTGACATGATTCCTAGCCGAGCTGGCCAGGACAAATCGAAAAAGAGAAAAAGAAATTCACATCGGAATCATTTCTACCCGAACCGGATTAGAGCATACCCAAAAAAATAAAAATTGAAAAACAAATCTAAAAACTTCATTTTGGCACCATTCCTAGTTGAACTGGGACAGGACAAATCGAAAAAGAGAAAAAAAATTCGCCCTAGTATCGTTTCTGCATAAAATGGGCTGGAGCATTTCTAAAAAAAAAATATGAAAAAAAAAATTTCATTCTGACATCATTCCTAGCCGAACCAGGTCGGGACATAACAAAAAAGAGGAAAAAAAAAATTTCACACCAGTAGCATTTATGTCCTAATCGAACTAGGGCATCCCTAAAAGAATTAAAAAAATAGAAAAAAAATTAGAAAAAAAAAATAAAAAACTTCATTGTGGCATCATTCCTAGTCGAACCGGGCTAGGAAAGATTGAAAAAGAGAAAAAAAAATTGCTCCAATATCATTTCCGACTAAACTGGGTAGGAGCATTCCTAAAAGAAATTTTAAAAAAATTATAATAAAAATTTTAAAAATAAAAAGAACTTCATTCTAGCATCAGTCCAAGTCGAACCTAGCCGGGATAAATTGAAAAATAGAAGAAGAAAAAATTTCGCTCTAGTATCATTTATGCTCGAACCGGGCTGGAGCTTTCCTAAAAAAATATGAAATTTTTTTTCTAAAAAAAAAAACTTCATTCTAGCATTATTCCTAACCGAACTGGGATGGGATAGACTGAAAAAGTGAAAACAAAAAAACTTCTATCTGGTATCATTTCTGTCCTAACCAGGGTAGGGCATTCCTACAAAAATTTAGAAAAAAATAGAAAAAATTTAAAAAAAAAAAAAAAAAACTTTATTTAGGTAACATTCCTAGCCGAGCCGAGTCGGGACACACCAAAAAAGAGAAGAAAAAAAATTTCACTATGGTATCATTTTTGCCTGAACCGAGCTGGTGCATTCCTAAGAAAAAATTTTAAAAAAATAGAAATAAAATTTAAAAAATAAACAGACCTTATTCTGGCATCATTCCTAGCCAAACAGGGTTGGAACATGCTGTACACACAATTTTCGTAAAAGATAGATCACACGATCACGAAATAGTGTAACAAATAATCAACTTGTATTTGATTTGTATATATGTGTGTGAGTACAATTCTCTGTATGAATCTTTACAATGAAAGAGTACAATAAATTCCTCTGATTCGATCTCCAAGAAACGTTACGATCCAAAGGGGCTATGAAGCTTGATCTTGAATCGTGATGTGATGTCTCCAAGTTGAATGAATAGTCGAACGTGCTTGATTTGATGCGAGGGTCGTTGGCTTGATCTCGAACTAGGTTAAAGGAGAATCCCCACTTTGATTTGAAGAAGTAGGAATAGGCCTTGATGAACAATGGACTTCTTGTGAACTTTAGAGATGACTCTCTATTTTGGCAGAGTGTCGGTAGTGTTTGTTTTTTTTTCTCTAAGTGTTTTCCCTTTTCTCATATGAGAAGCCCCTATTTATAGGCAACTCAATCATATTTAATTTGGAATTTTCTCTCAGCATTTATTGAGAGCTAATTATGGATTTAATTTAGTCTCCCATTTAATAAGAACTTTCCATATAGGTCTTTTCTTCTGACATTGCCATATGGCTTTCTTATTTGATGTTGCCACGTGGCTTGATTTCATTTGTTGATTGTCCGCCTCATCAATTGAAGATTAGTTTGATCACAGATATTTTATCATGAACAATCGGACAGTTGTGAGTACATCATAAAATTTTGATGTCTACAAATGCCCCCACTTCAAGATTCGACTTTGCATCTTTCTGATGCAAGGAAGACGAGGCTTGAAGTATTTTATTAATTCCAATTTTGGACTTAGTTCACAGGAAAGCAAGATCTTCATCCACGTAAAAGAAGATTTTGGCTTCCTCAATCTCAATGCTGTACATTACAGTTTTAGCATTGGATTGAAGAGTATTGTTCCATGGTCTTAGTTAGGCATACGGCCCATTTATCATCTGATTTTTTTTTTTTTTTCAAGTCACTTGACGCCTTGTCAGCTTGATTGCACAAAAGTCTTTGTTTTGGACCACAGGCCCACGGTTGTCTTCTTAGTAGAGTCGGTGTTGAAGTTATCTTGCTCAGCAAGGCCCCCCTTTTTTTGAACACTGGGTTTCACTTTCACGGGCCTGGTCACAGACAAAAGACTTCTCCTTGCAAGCCCGCCTTAGTTTTGTTGGGTAGGTCGGTGCCACAATTGTCTTGCTCGACAAGCCCTTTTTTTTTTTTTTTCCTTAGCCGCACTCTTGCGAATCAGTAGGGCTTCTTTTGAGTACCATCTCTATAAAAGGAGGTGATGTTTCAAGGGCTAGAGGCAATTGAGCGCCGTTTTGTTTTCTTGAGTTTTTTTTTTTTTCTTTTCTTCAGCCGTAGCAGGCATTCTTCCTCTTTTTCCATTCTTTTTTTTTTTTTGCTTGTCTTTGTATTTTCTTTACTATTATTTTGTGTTGAACGACTTGATTTACTCTGTGCAGATCATAGAAGTTGCACTGCGTGAGCCGAGCATCAATTTCAAGCGAGCTAGCCTCCTGTCCTTCTTGTTTCGACGTTCGACGGATTCGAGCAACAGCGGTCTTCTTGTCACCTCCGAGTTTGTAAGCTTCATCAGTGCATCCATTCCACTGCCCTTTGTCTCGTGACCACTGGTGTGAGTGCTTCATTTACGCAACCTTCTTACTGTCTTCGTCTTGCGGCCATCAGTGCGAGAGTTTTGTCGGCGCATCCTTTCGTCACTGCGAGAGCTTCGCTGGTGCATCCTTTTGACTCCCTTCGCCATTGCCTTCGTCCCGTGATCATCGGTGCAAGAGCTTGGTCGGCGCATTCTTTCATCAGTGTGAGAGCATCGTCGGTGCGAGACCCCATTGGCGTGAGTGCTTCATCTACGCAACCTTCTTACTGTCTTCGTCTTGCGGCCATTAGTGCGAGAGTTTTGTCGGCGCATCCTTTCGTCATTGCGAGAGCTTCGCTGGTGCATCCTTTTGACTCCCTTCGCCATTGCCTTCGTCCCGTGATCATCGGTGCAAGAGCTTGGTCGGCGCATCCTTCCGTCACTGCGAGAGCATAGCCGGTGCGAGATCCCATTGGCGGCTTCATCATTGATCAACCTTCTTGAGTCGGCGCTGAGTCCAGAGCTTTGTTCTGCCCTTCGTCTAAGCATCCAACGGATCACATTTACTGCCTTCATTCCACACCATAGGTGCGGAGCTCTGTTCGCATACCCGTCGTCTTCACCTCACGGCTGTTGGCGTCGGAGCATTGAGAGAGCCACATATCGGATTCAAGCATCAATTTTTTTTTTTCATCACTTGAAGGCAATTCTGCAGTGAGATTTCTGCTTCATCTTTGGACTACGCTCCTCTTCTTTCAGCATCTTGCGGATTCGAGCACTGGCGGTTTCATCCTGGACTTTGCACTGCTACCTTCCTCTTAGACTTTGTGCTGCTGCCTACGTCTTCACGTGACAACCAAGGTGCATACTAAATACACGCCTAGAGCTTCAATGCCTCCATACGGACATATGGTTTCTTTGTAGCCTTGAACTTCAATGCCACGCATAACCAAAAGCTATAACATGGTTTTTTTCAAGTTTGGCTAATGGACATGCAAGCCTCTACGTGTCCTTTTCTTCACATGCATGTTAATGCAAGCCTCTACGTGTCCATCATATGGTCATTTCAACACCTACACACGATGTTTGCATGTTACTGTGGAATGAGTTTGAATCTGAATACCACGTGCCCCTTCTTTCTAATAAATTTATTTATTTATTTATTTTTTATTATTATTATTATTTTTTTTTATAAATTTATTAGTAAAGAGCATTTGAATGAAAAAGGTATTCATCCTTTCCTTGGGTTTGCTGTTAGGTGATTTAGGCTTGCCAACCCTTTGCTCGACTTTGTGACTCTCCTACGTTTGCTCAAGTCGTGACCTCTACGAGCTTCTTCTTCTCCAAGTGGCTGCCATCAAGTGTACTTCATCATGGTCATCTTCCACGACTCATCGAGGACTCTCAATGATCAATCTGTCACTCTCCTGCGCTCTTCGAACGAACCCCTAGAGAAAGGCGTTGTCTTGAAAGTCCATCCACTTGGTAGCAGCGTACCTTCATCTTCGTCTACTACCATTCCTCGTCCTCCAAGTCTATCTCAATGGTGGGTCGAGGCATCTCATGAGCTACACGATCCGACTAGAAAGGGTTCGCATGTCATTTCAAGGACGTTTACTCTAGCCTCCAACCTTCACTCAGCTGCGGACCATGTCGATCGATTTCCTCTCCTTGGCCGTCGGATAAGTGCGGGAGAAGTACAATGGGCCCTACCTTCCTCCAAGACGCCTCCACTCCAATATAGGGGTGAGTTTTTTTTCCTCCCTAAATATTGGGAGTGGCTAGAAGACGTATTGAGCCGCAATACTAAAGTCTTGAGCGATGCCAACCTTTACGAGCCTCTGCTTGCATCATTATTCACATACGATCGGAACGCCCATGTCCTGCAAGCCTTCCTAGAATGTTGGTGTGCGGCTACAAACACATTACACACGTCTGTAGGAGAGGTCTCCATTAGCTTATGGGACCTACATTCAATTGGTGGGCTTCCTGTGTACGGTTCATTCTACGAAGAGGTCGTTCCAAATTCGAAAGACTTATCATCGCTTCCCTCCTGCTGTCGTCATCTATTTGCTGCCTTTCATCATTTGAGTCTTGAGCTGGGTGGTTCGCACTTGGTCACTACGGCTGCATGGGTGAAGTTTTGGTTCCGTGGTGAGTCTAAATATCAGAAGCCGCCGACTAGGAGGTCAATACAGAGGAAAGCAAGAGGCAAGCAATCTCATAACCCCTCTGGTAAAATCGATGCCCCCAGAATTTTGACTAAAGAAGACGAGGCTCCCTTCAATATGCTCAAAGTGGAGACAAGGCTTATAGAAGAGACTTGGTTAGCTGCTTTGATCTCATGTTGGCTGTGTGAGTTCGCTCTTCCCAACGGGGGACCAAACTTAATCAGGCCTGGTGTTTTCAAGAGCGCAAGTGCAATGGCTCGTGGTAGGAGATACTGTCTTGCAGTCCCAGTCCTGGCCAACATTTATAGGGGCTTGAATGAAATTGTGTCTTCTAAGACTCCAAGTAAATGTGATGCCACTTTTCCTGCACACTACTTGAATGCTTGGTTGGCCGAATACTTCGACACTCACTTTGAACTTGAAGGGTCTCGCTCCAAGGCTGTTCCGCGCATGTTTAGATACTCCGGAGAAGGTGCAGCCAAGCATTATGACGAGGTTACGGCCCGTAAGCTATTTCATGCTGTCAGTAGCTTCAAGTTTCACCGTTTGGGCCTTTTCAAAGGCCATCGAGAGATTCTAGTGGATGATGACAAGCTACCTAGCTCTTATGCAGATTACTTCATCAGCCAACGCTCCAGCTACTTGGCCTCTCGTCGTGGAAGTGTATGTATAGTTGAACCATATAGCCCTCACCGCTTTGGTCGACAGTTTGGTTTCAATCAACATATCCCTGGGGAGCTTAATGAGGACTTTCGCACCATCACCTTAGAGCAAGTGGTATGCTTCTGGCGCCAATGTCTTCGTCTTGCTACCAATTCGAAATTCTTGATCCCTGCCTGCCCATCTGAGCACGGGGCTTCGTGCACGAAGGACTATATGAATTGGTGGGCTAGAAGATCTGATGGTTTCTTTTCTAGTAAGACTGAGCAACCAATTGGGAATGTTAACCCAAGCAAGATAAGACTCAAAATAAAACAGCCCAATGAAGTAGTTGAGCCTGTGAAGCGCCGAAGCGATGGGAAGCCCTCTTTTGGGATTTCGGAGGCTACCGATGAGTCTTTAGAAGGAGTATGCGTGGACAAGGCACATTCTCCTAAGCGTGGGCCTTTTTGCATGGTCTCAATACCTCAAGACGTGGAGATGACCAAGGGTAGGGATGCATCAGGTTCTGAGCAGAATAGTGGCAACTCAGATTCTCATTGGAGACGTAAAAGGCAGAGAGATAATCCCAGCAAGAACTTGGATCGTGAGGGGGTTACCCAGGCGACTGATCGTGGTGTCGATATGGATTCACTTCCCGATCCTTCAGGTGGCAGTGCACAAGTGAGTCTTAATTCTCTTTTTGATGATTTTGATCCCGATCCCATTAAAGACCTTTGTTTCCTTCATGATGACCTTGAAGCTATTTCTGGTATCCAAGAACTTTTTGAGAATGACACTCTTGGTATTCTTCCAATGCAGGATGACAATTATCCTTCGAAAAGAGCAGGAGAGAAGTGTACACCAGTTGCCACTAGCCCTTCTACGAGCGAGTTTTCCATTCAAGGTCCGACAGCTTTTGATTTGGCTACTAAGGCAATTGACCCATCACGTTCGGGGAAGACTAACGCCACTCCTTCTTTTGACCCTATTCACATGCCTTCAAGGGACGTGACTCGAAATAAATCCATTATGTGTAGTTCAAGCATCCCTACCACTTCAACTATCACAAAGTTTGAACCCGATGATTTGATTTTGAAGGCCGATCGACAGCGTGCAAAAACATTAGGATGGGACCTAATTGAGAAGGTTGTCAAAACCCCTTTCACTTTGATGACTTCACTCAGGGATGGAGTTGAGAAGATTCTCCAAGTTATCGCACAAATAAAAGTTGTGGATGCAATGCCTTTAAGAGAGCGTATTTCGAAATACATGGATGATGCAGACCGATATTCTTCCCTCCATCATGCTCTTTCACAAGGCATCACGCTTGAAGACAAGGAATAAAAGCTCACCGACGCTCGACATCGTCTCGCTCTTGCCCTCGACTCGGAAGCCATTAAGAGCAATCAAAAAGTTGCAATCAAGGCGTTAGCTAGAGAGGTTGAATTGAAGAAGGAACTTGAGCTACTTTCAATGCAAAAGGCAGAGCTTACAGCGTCGAGCACCCGCTGTGATTCAGAGCTAGCCCAGCAACAAGTGATCATTTCTCAAATCAAGGGGGAGGTTTCCAAGATTGAGGCTACTCCAACTTTAGAAGCTTCTGATGATGCAAAACTTAGAGGGCTACAAGAATTACTAGAGACTAGTAAAGAGGAGTTGAGGCATTTAGATTGGATAGGTTAATCTTTTTTTTTTTTTCATTGATGTAGTCATTACAATGTAACGACACCTATCTCTTTATTAATAAAAATTCATTTATCTCTAGATCAATGTTTGCTTCTTCCTTGCTCCTTTTTTTTTTTTTTTTTTTAAAGTTCTTTTTATTATTATTATTATTATTATTATTATTATTATTATTTTTTTAAGTACATATGTGACTGAACTTAGTAATGAATACCAAGCTGCCTACGTACCCAAAAGGGATTAAGTCATAACGTAGTTCAAAGGAATTATTATTATTATTTTTTTCTTTTTTAAGTACATATGTGACTGAACTTAGTAACGAATACCAAGCTGCCTACGTACCCAAAAGGGATCAAGTCATAGCGTAGTTCAAAGGAATTATTATTATTATTTTTTTCTTTTTTAAGTACATATGTGACTGAACTTAGTAACGAATACCAAGCTGCCTACGTACCCAAAAGGGATCAAGTCATAACGTAGTTCAAAGGACTTCCTTTTTTTTTTTAGTGTCCCTAACTTTTGCCTAGGCCGCCTCTTTCAAGGTTTTCAACCTAGCGGGATTTTTTTTTTTTTTTTTTTTTTTTTGTCCCTAACTTTTGCCTAGGCCGCCTCTTTCAAGGTTTTCAACCTAGCGGGTTTTTTTTTTTTTTTTTTAAATGGGCAGTTTAAGCTCTTACCGAGGAGCAACTTCAAAACTTCATGCATAGTATCGCTTTAGGAACTTTGCATTTATGGGACCTACCCTCAGGCCATCTCTGTCGACTATCTTGTAAGCACCATTAGTGTAGACCTCCTGCACGACATAGGGACCATCCCATTTTGATGTGAACTTGTTCCCAGTCTTGTGAGAGATGTTGATGGGTCTTCGCATTGCAAGTACTAGGTCCCCTACTTGGAAAGATCGAGGTCGTACTCTCTTGTTGAACACTCGCGAAAGCCGCGCTTGGTAGCATTGAAGACGTTGTTGAGCTTCCAATCTCTTTTCATCAAGTGCTTCCAACTTTTCAAGTCTTAATCGCGCATTTTCTTCATTTGTGAGCCCTTCTTGGATGGCAATTCGAAGTGATGGAATTTGTCGCTCCAAAGGTAGGACTGCTTCGACACCATATACTAACGAATATGGAGTGGCTTGCGTGGGTGTCCTATATGTTGTCCGGTACGCCCATAAAGCTTCTCCAATCTTTTCATGCCAATCCCTCTTCAAGCGCTCTACTACCTTTTTCAACAAATTGCAAAGCGTCTTGTTGAAAGCCTCAGCAAGACCGTTGGCCGACGCGTTATACATGGACGACTTGTATTGCTTGAACTCGAACTTCTCGCATAGTTTGGTCACCAAACTATTGTAGAATGGCTTACCGTTATCCGTGATGATATAGCGAGGGACACCATACCGATAGATCAAATGGGTTCAGATGAAGTTCACAACATTTTCTTTTTTTACTTCCCTGAGGGGTACGGCTTCCGCCATTTAGAAAAATAGTCGGTTGCAGCTAATATGTACAGGTGACCCCCTGATGACTTAGGCAATGGCCCTACAACATCGAGTCCCCATGCATCAAAAGGCCAGGATGCGATCGTAAGGTGCAGGGGCTCCGGTGGCTGATGGATGTAGTTCGCATGGAGCTGGCATGCTTCACATGTCTTTGCATAGTCCATACAATCTTTGACCATAGTGGGCCAATAATAACCCATTCGTTTTATCCAATGATACAGTTTGGGGCCAGACTGATGGGCACCACACACTCCCGAATGAGCTTCTTCCATGGCTTGATCACCTTATTCCTTGCCAAGACATTGTAAGAATAAACCGTCAAAAGATCTCCTGTACAATGTGCCCTTGTAGTGTATGAAACGAGGCGCCCTCCGCCGTACCTCAGTCTTGTGGCGGGGATCTTCAGGTAGCTTACCATGTTCCAAGTAATCAATTAGAGGTTGGTGCCAATCCTCATCCTCCACTATAGATATGGATATGGCGTTCGTTGCACTCGCGTATTCTTCCGTGTAAGAGAGCACCCAACGGTTGCAAACAGGGACATTTGCCTTTTCACCCTCCGACAGAGCCAACGTGGTGGCTAGGTTGGCTAGAGCATCTGCCATCCTATTCTCGTTTCTGGGGATATGCTCCAAGGAAACTTCGTTGAACTTCTCAATTAGTCGCGTAGCCATCTGGAAGTAAGGAATCAACCCTTTATGTTTCACTTCATAGTGTGTCAAAAGTTGATTGATTACCAACTTGGAATCGCCGTAGACTTCTAAGTATGAGATCTTCATATCAAGGGCCATTTGGAGGCCGGCAGTAAGGGCTTGATACTCAGCGACGTTGTTTGAACATGATTCACTAAGCACGAAGGCGAATGGTAACACTTGTTTCTGTGGCGAAACAAAAACAACTCCAGCACCGGATTCTTCTCGTCGCGCAGCCCCATCGAAGAACATCATCCAAGGTGGGAGGACTTCGGTGTACAATACATCTTCATCTGGAAGGTCATCTGAGAGCTCCCAATCGGCAGGAATAGGATGATCAGCAAGGAAATTTGCTAGTGCTTGCCCTTTGATGGCTTTTTGGGTCACATACGTGATTTCAAACTCTTGAAAGGCCACAACCCATTTTGCCAACCGGCCAGACATGATTGCCCTAGACAAGACATATTTTACTGGATCTATCTTTGCAACCAAGTGTATTACGTGTGCTTGCATGTAATGCCTTAATTTTTGAATGGAGAAGAAAAGCACAAGACACATCTCTCTATTGGAGAATATCTCAATTCTACCCCAGTTAGCTTTCGACTAAGGTAATACAATGCTTTCTCTTTCTCTTCTTCATTTTTCTGAGCTAAGAGGGCCCCAAGTGATTGTTCTTGTGCAGCAATGTAGAGCACTAGAGGTTTTCCTGGCATAGGCACTCCTAAGACAGGTGGGTTAAGCAAATACCTTTTAATGCTCTCAAATGCATTCCTGCAAGCCTCATCCCATTCAAAGGTGGCATCTTTCCTCATCAATCGACTGAATGGTTGACACCGTCCTGCTAGATTCGATATGAAATGTCGAATGTATGCAAGATGGCCTTGTAAGCTTCGAAGTTCTCGCAGGTTCTTTGGTTCGGGCATCCTTTGGATAGAATCTATTTTAGATTGGTCCACTTCAATACCTCGATGTCGAACAATAAAGCCTAGAAACTTCCCAGACGTGACGCCAAACGCGCATTTGAGAGGATTCATTTAGAGTTGATATTTCCTTAATCGATTAAATACGATGCGCAAGTCCCGTAAATGATCCCCTCTTTTCTTTGTCTTAACAACTAAATCGTCAACATAACATTGCACAATTTTGTGTAATATGTCATCGAAAATTCGTTGCATTGCCCGTTGATATGTAGCGCCAGCTTTCTTGAGCCCAAAAGGCATCGCCTTATAATAGTAGATCCCCTTTGGAGTTCGAAAAGTGGTGAGCTCTTCATCTTCGGGTGCCATTCGAATTTGGTTGTATCCTGATGAGCCATCCATGAATGATAATGCTTCATGACCAATAGTTGCATCAACCATAAGCTCTGTATTTGGGAGTGGGAAGTCATCCTTTGGGCACGCTTTATTCAAGTCTTGAAAATCAACACAGACTCGAATTTGTCCATTCTTCTTTTTGACAGGGACAATGTTTGCAATCCACTTCAGGAATTGTACCTCTCGGATGAATCCTGCCTGCTCGAGTTTGTTAACTTCTGCCTCAATTTGTGGGACGAGTTCGGGTCGAAAGCGACGTTTAGCCTGCTTGATTGGGCGCACTCCTTGCTTTATTGCCAATCGGTGAACTGCAATTGTTGGGTCTAAACCTGGCATCTCCTTGTACGTCCAGGCGAACACATCTTTGTACTCCATTAAAAGCTCAAAGTATTTACTTTCTTCCTCCGGCGCCAAAAGCGAACTCACGTAGATTGGGAGAGGTTCCTCATCAGTCCCTAAGTTTAATTCTTTGAGCTCATCTACAATTGCTTGCCCCCCGTCTTCTATTGCCCGAGGGGCTTCATTCGGTTCATCATCTGATGCATCTGATTCGGAATCGGTTTCTGCTGTCACGTGGCAAGAAGGAAGGACTAGTGTCTCGTGGTCCTCCTTCCCATCATCAACTTGCTTCTCGAGCTCTCGTGTATGCACAATAGTTCGCCGCTTCACTTTAAGGGAGTTTCCTGTACTAACTTCTACGATCAACTCACGTTTCATGCGTGAAGGGACAAGGCTGTAAGCTTCGGTGTCATTTCTCTTTTGTAGATCACTTTTCCCTTCCTTGGGTCGTGGGGTGTCAATTGAGCTACTCGTAGACCCAAGCCTATCAAATGCCGACCTACGTGTACGTGAGGTTCCTTCCTTTGTAGGGAGAGAAATGCTTAATCTATTAAATACTGACTCTCGAGGAGTAGATGTTCCTAGACGGTCAAATATAGAAGATCTTGACACGGGCTCCGGCTTCCCCTCCTCCTCAACTTCAAAGATGATGTGTTGAGACGTCACCTTTTTTCCTTTTCCTTTGGCCGAGATTCGAACCGGCTCTTGTGACGAATACCCCAGCCTGGTTCTAGGAATCTCGATCGCATAGCCTTGTTGCTTCAATTTGCTTTGGGTCGAGTTAAGCCCATGAGACTGCTCTTCCACATAATCTGAGTAAAGTTGCCCCAATTGCGGAGGATTTTTGAAATCATAGCCTGATTTTGCCAAAAGTTTATACGCTTTAGGGTCAAAACCCTCTTCTGTTCTTTTGACTGGCAATGAATCTTCTTCAACAAGGCTACGTGTAGCTCTAGTGAAACCCTTGAGTGGGGGTTTTGTTGAAGCCACTTGGTCTAACTTTGGTAATGGCAAGGTGAAATCACTTTTAAGGATAGTGATATCTTCCTCTTGAAGAGGCTTTTTGTGCTTATCCTTAGTCTCCATCGTCAACCCGAATGGGGATTGCCCTTCCTTTCGTTTAGACGCGGGCACATATCGTAAGACCATGGGTGCCTCCTTCTTCTCTTCACGAAACTTCTGTCTTACTTCAGAGTTAGGTTTTGGACCTTCCGTGAGGGGCTCGCCTCCTTCCTTACGTTTTGCCTTCTTCTTTTCTGTAGACTCTTCTTGTGGTACATCGTAGATTGTGTCGCAGTCCAAGTAAAACTTGGCGTCTGCAAAGTGAGATTCTGCCCTGTAAATGGTTGCAAATTTGCTGTCACCACCTTTATTTGCTTGCCATCGCAATACTTGAAGCATTGATGCAATGTAGAAGGTACAACACCATTCCCATGAATCCATGGTCTTCCTAACAACAGGTTATAAGAGGTCTTTGAATCGATCACATGGAAGAGAGGTCTTGCTCTCAACTCATCAATAGTCACATCTAACCGAATCATGCCGATTGCCCTTTGTCCTTCTTGGTTAAAGCCTTGGATGACGAGTCGACTTTTGGATAACTCTTCCACAGATATGCCTAGGCGTTTCATTGTTCCTTTGGGCATTATGTTGACGGCAGACCCGTCGTCTATGAGGATGCGGCTTACTCTTTCCCCTCGTGTGTAACCTGAGACAAAAAGTGGTTGATTGTGGGGTTTGTAGCCCAATAAGAGATCCTCATCAGCAAATGTCATCTTGTCGCGGCAGTGAGCGCATGTAGCAACTGTTTCTTCTGAGGCATGGGTCTCACTTTCCTCTTCCTTTGTTCCTCTGGTTTCTTCAAGGTCCACTTTTCCCTCTTTTTCGGTGAGGTCTTCTTGATCATCAGCATCATGGCAAGAGACCATGTAAGTGGTTGTCATTAGGCTCTCTGTAAGAAAGCCTTTAGGGAAAAACTCATGCAACGTGACCGACAGGGGGCCTTCATTCAGACGAGCTCCCTTTCTTTGTTTCTTCGGACCATTTGTTCCCTTTCTCTTGGGAGCAACTTTTGAATTGCTTGCTCGAAGTTCCCTTTTCTTGCAAGGAACATGGGGCTTTGGGTTACGCTGTTTTCGAAGTCTCTTGTAGATCACAAAAGTCCAACCCTCTTCGTCTCCTACCAATTCGTCGGCAGCTCTATCATCATCTTGAGGGTTGAAGCATGACGTGTGCATAGGCTCAAGTGTTCCAAATTGGATGTGCTTGCAATATGCCCTTGATGTTGATGGCAAGGTGGACTGCACTTCTGTTGGAGTTAGTGACTTCACAGAGATTGGGGATCCAACAGTGAATGTAGCATGATTTGCCTCAGCAGTTTCATCTAGGTCTAAGAGAATTTTACCATCCTTTGCAAGCCTTAAGATAAGGTCCTTTAGAACAAAACATTTTTCCACAGGGTGACTTACAACTCGATGGTATACACAGTATTTTGGGTCGTTGGTACGCCTTATTTCCTCTGGACGCTTGCATTCTGGAAGCTTGATCACATTCTTCTCTAATAAGTCCTCGAGCATGCCTCGAACGTCAGCATCTGGAAATGGATATGTCTTTTCTTCTATCTCCTTCAAAGTCAATCGACACTTCTCTCGTTCTTGCATTGGACCGGCCCTTTTCTCCATTCTCTTATTCTCTTTACTGGAGATCTTCACAGGCTCCACAGCAACGGCCATGGATTCTTTAACCATGGGTCTGGAAGACTTATCCCCCCTCCTCGTATCTTTCTTCTCTTTACGCTGCTGGTCAACAGGCAAGCCCTTTTCTCCATGGCTAGACAGACTAAGCTCCATGTCATGGGCTTGGGTAGCAAGCTCCTCAAAGGTGTGAGGTTTGATTCCTTGGAGGATATAAAGCAACCCCCAATGCATACCTTGGATGCACATCGCCACTCCTGAGGACTCAGAAAGGCGATCTTTGCAGTCGAGACTTAATGAGCGCCAACGATTGATGTAGTCTACCACTGGTTCATCTTTCCATTGCTTCGTGTTGGTTAATTCCAGCATGCTTACAGTACGTCGGGTACTGTAGAAACGATTCAAGAATTCCCTTTCCATTTGCTCCCAACTATCAATAGACTTAGGCTCGAGATCCGTGTACCAATCAAAGGCATTTCCTCAAAGAGTACGCACGAATTGCTTAGTGAGCAAGTCCCCATCCGTACCAGCGTTATTGCAAGTCTCAATGAAATGAGCGATATGTTGCTTTGGATTCCCTTTCCCGTCGAACTGCTAAAACTTAGGAGGTTGGTAACCCGCAGGCATCTGTAAAATGTCAATTCTCTTGGTGTATGGTTTTGAATACATTAGAGAGCTTTGTGGTGCCCCACCATATTGAGCTCGAATGGTGTTCGTTATCATGTCCTGCAACTGCTGGACCGATAAAGATGAAATTGAGGTGGAGCTCCCTTGTGGACCATCAGCCTTCTTCGGAGAAGATGTATGAGCTCCTTGGGATGTATGTTGATGCGTGTGAGAATGACCTTTGCTGGACTCCCCTCGATTCTGAACCTCGAGCTTGTTCATAAGCGTGGCAATTTGGAGGTCTTTCTCCTCCACAGTCTTGGTAAGCTTAGCTATGGCATGTCCCATTTCAGCAATCTTTTCGTCAATGGTGGCAGTCTCCGTCATCATGGCCGCCATAGCTATTGTACGAGAAGAATTCTCTGAGAAGATAGATGAAGTGACTTCTCGGGGGGATCCTTGGGAAGAACCTGCCTGTGAAGGGGTACTCGACCCAGCATCTGATGCAGAATAGTGATATTCGCTCCCTATTGTTGAGTCCTCTGGAGCAAATGCTGAATCTCCCCTTCTAGAGGAAATATACTTGCTTGTCCTCAAAGTGTTCAAGGAGATGACAGTCTTTGCTTGGGCTGGGGCACTTATGAGTTTGGTGACAGGAGCCTTTCCCTTAAATTCTTGTGATGTGAGGAGCCTCATTGCCTTGGTTTTGTTTCGAGTCATGGGACCTGTGGAAGTACTGCTGCTTGTTGACCCTCTAATGCTCTTGGTAGCATTCTTGGGCATCTGAGACTTCTTCAAGGCCATTGATCTTGGTAGATTAGAGACTTGAAGATTTCTAGGATGGAGAAAGAGATGAGAGGCAGAGATGTCCCACTGGGCGTGCCAGAAATTTGTACACACAATTTTCGTAAAAGATAGATCACACGATCACGAAATAGTGTAACAAATAATCAACTTGTATTTGATTTGTATATATGTGTGTGAGTACAATTCTCTGTATGAATCTTTACAATGAAAGAGTACAATAAATTCCTTTGATTCGATCTCCAAGAAACGTTACGATCCAAAGGGGCTATGAAGCTTGATCTTGAATCGTGATGTGATGTCTCCAAGTTGAATGAATAGTCGAACGTGCTTGATTTGATGCGAGGGCCGTTGGCTTGATCTCGAACTAGGTTAAAGGAGAATCCCCACTTTGATTTGAAGAAGTAGGAATAGGCCTTAATGAACAATGGACTTCTTGTGAACTTTAGAGATGACTCTCTATTTTGGCAGAGTGCCGGTAGTGTTTTTTTTTTTTCTCTAAGTGTTTTTCTTTTTCTCATATGAGAAGCCCCCATTTATAGGCAACTCAATCATATTTAATTTGGAATTTTCTCTCAGCATTTATTGAGAGCTAATTATGGATTTAATTTAGTCTCCCATTTAATAAGAACTTTCCATATAGGTCTTTTCTTCTGACATTGCCATATGGCTTTCTTATTTGATGTTGCCACGTGGCTTGATTTCATTTGTTGATCGTCCGCCTCATCAATTGAAGATTAGTTTGATCACAAATATTTTATCATGAACAATCGGACAGTTGTGAGTACATCATAAAATTTTGATGTCTACACATGCTGAAAAGGAGAAAAAAAAAAATTCAATCTGGTATCATTATCTCCCCGAATTAGGCTGGAGCATTCCTAAAAAAATTATAAAAAAAGAAAAGAATTCTAAAAATAAAAAAAACTTCATTCTAGCATCATTCCTAGTCGAATCGGGCTGGGACAGACCAAAAAATAGAAAAATTAAAATTAAAAAAAAAAAATCATTCTAGCATCTTTCCTAACCGAGCTGGTCGAGACAGACCGAAAAAAAGAAAAAAAATTTTGCTCTGGTATTATTTCTACCCGAACCAGTCTGGAGTAGTCCGAAAAAAAAAAATAAAAGTAGAAAAATAATTAATAAAAAAATTCATTTTGGCATCATTCCTAGCTGAACCAGGATGAGACGAATTGAGAAAAAAAAAAAAAATTGCTCCAATATCATTTCTATCCTTTCCGGGCTAGTGCATTTCAAGCCAAAATGAGTATCATTCAAAGCCAAAACGGGCTGGCACTGTCCAAAAAAGAGAAAAAAAAAATTCACTCTAGTATCTTTTCTATCATAACCGGGACGAGGCATTCCTAAAAAATTTAAAAAAAAAAAAAAAAAAAAAAAAAAAAAAAAAAAAAAACTTCATTATGGCATCAATCCTAGTCGAACGAGGCCAAGACAGACCCAAAAAAAAAAAAAAAATCGCCTCGGTACGAATTCTGAAATTTTATTGAAAAAATAGAACAAAAGACTTCATTCTAGCATCTTTCCTAACTAAGTTGGCCAAGACAGACCAAAAAAGAGAAAGAAAAAAAAATCTCTCTAATATCATTTTTGCTGGAACCGATCTGGAGCATTCTTAAAAAAAATAAAAAATAAAAACAAAAAAAATTTAAAAAATGAAAAAAAATAAAATAAAATAAAATAAAACTTCATTCTGGCATCATTACGAGTTGAACCAGGCCGAGACTAACTAAAAAAGAGAAAAAAAAAATTTCACTCAGGGATCATTTTTGCCCTAACTAGGTTGGAGCATTCCTTAAATGATGTAAAATAAATAAATAAGTTTTTTTTTTTTAAAAAAGAAACTTCATTCTAGCATAAATTCGCTCCGGTATCATTTCTGCCCAAGCCAAGATGGAGCATTCCTAAAAAAATGAAATAAAATAAGAAATAAAATTCTAAAAAAAAAAAAAATAAACTTCCTTTTGGCATCATTTTGAGTTGAACCTGGCCGGGACAAATCCAAATGAGAAAAAAAAAATTCACTAAGGTATCATTTTTGCCATAACCGGGCGCATTCCTAACAAAATTAAAAACAAATAAAAAAATTAGAAATAAAGAAAATCTAGCATCATTCCTAGCCGAACTAGGCTGGGACAGACCGAAAAAGAGATTTTTTTTTTTTTTTTTTTTTGCTCCGATATAATTTCTACATCAACTGGGTTGGAGCAGTCCTAAAAAAATTATAAAAAAAAAAAAATAGAAAAAAATTCAAAAACTTCATTCTAGCATCATTCCTAGCCGAACTAGACCGGGATAGATCAAAAAAGAGGAAAAACAAATTTTGCTATGGTATCATTTATGCTTGAATTGGGCTAGAGGCATTCTTAAGAAACTTAAAAAACAAATAGACAAAAAAAATTTAAAAAAAAAAAAATTCATTCTAGCATCATTCCTAGTCGAACCGGGTCAGGGCAAACCAAAATAAGAAAAAACAAATTCACTCTAGTATCATTTCAGCCCTAACTGAGTTACTAAGGCATTCCTTAAAAAATTTATAAAAATATATAAAAATAAATAAAAAAAATTCATTCTGGCATCATTCCTAGCCAAACCGGGTCAGGACAAACTAAAAAAGAGAAAAAAAAAAAATTCGATCTGATATCATTTCTGCCCGAACCAAGCTGTAGCATTCCTAAAAAATTTCTAAAAAAAAAAAACTTCATTCTGGGATCATTCCTATACGAACCAGACTGGGACAGATACAAAATAAAAAAATTTCACTCTGGTATCATTTATGCCCAAACTGGGCTAAGCATTCCTAAAAAAAAATTAAAAAAAAAATCTTCATTCTAGCATCATTCCTAGCCGAACTGGGTCAAGACAAACTAAAAAAGAGAAAAAAAAAAAATTTCGATCCGGTATCATTTCTGCCTGAACCAAACTGTAGCATTCCTAAAAAATTTCTAAAAAAGTAGAAAAAAATTAGAAAAAAAAAAAATTCATTCTGGGATCTTTCCTTGACGAACCAGGCCCGGATAGATATAAAATAAAAAAAAATTTCACTCTGGTATCATTTCTGCCCAAACTGGGCTAAGCATTCCTAAATATATATATATATATATATATATATATAAAATCTTCATTCTGGCATCATTCCTAGTCGAACCGGGCCGAGACAGATCGAAAAAAGTGAAAAAAAAATGTCACTATGGTATCATTTCTGTCCAAACTGAGTTGGGGCATTCCTAAAAAAATAGAAAAAAAAATTTTTAAATAAAGAATTTTATTCTGGCATCATTCCTAGTCGAGCCGGATCAAGACAGACTGAAAATATGAAAAAAAATTCTCACCGGTGTCATTTCTACTTGAACTGGGTTGGAGCTGATAAGGGTAAAATTGTGAATGTGAATATTCATGAATATAGTATCATGAAGCGACGTTCAAAATAGACCCGTCGGCCTCACTTGTCATAAATGGAAAGCTGACACTACTAAGCTGAAGGGAGTAGGCGAAGCTGACGACCCCGACGAGGGGGTAGGCGAAGCTGACAACCCTAACGAGGCTGACGACCTCGACGAGGGAGTAGGCGAAGCTGACGACCCCGACGAGGGAGTAGGCGAAGCTGACGACCCTAACGAGGCTGACGACCTCGACAAGGGAGTTGGCGAAGCTGACGACCCCGACGAGGGGGTAGGCGAAGCTGACGACCCTAACGAAGCTAATGACCTCGACGAGGGAGTAGGCGAAGCTGACGACCCCGACGAGGGGGAAGGCGAAGCTGACGACCCTGACGAGGCTGACGACCTCGACGAGGGAGTAGGCGAAGCTGACGACCCCGACGAGGGGGTAGGCGAAGCTGACGACCCTGACGAAGTTGACGACCCTAACAAGGGAGTAGACGAAACTGACGACCCTAATGAGGCCGACGACTCCGATGAGGGAGTAGGCAAAGCTGACGACCTTAACAAGGCTGACGACCCTGGCAAGGGAGTAGGCGAAGCTGACGACCCTAACGAGGCTGACGACCTCGACGAGGGAGTAGGCGAAGCTGAAGGCAGTAAGCTGAAGGCAGTAAGCTGAAGAGAGTAGGCTGAAGAGAGTAAGCTGAAGATAGTAAGCTGAAGGCAGTAAGCTGAAGACCGTAAGCTGAAGAGAGTAAGCTAAAGGCAGTAAGCTGAAGAGAGTAGGCTGAAGAAAGTAAGCTGAAGATAGTAAGCTGAAGGCAGTAAGCTGAAGACTATAAGCTGAAGAGAGTAAGCTGAAGGCAGTAAGCTGAAGGGAATAAGCTGAAGGGGATGCACAAAGCTGACGGTCCCGACATAACCTTGACTTGGCTTCCACGCATGGGTATATAAGGAAATACCTTGCACATCACGCTCAGTGTTAAACTCCTACAAGGAAAGGATTCCGTAAAATACGCTCATAAAGACTCCTATAAGGAAAAGACTTCTACAGCAAGAAAAAGAGGTCAATCCTCTACTACTATAAAAGCCCCAATATCCTCACTAGTTAAGGTACGCAGAATTTACCCTCTCTAACACTTTAGAGTTGTGAGAAGTTCTAACTTGACCTTCGGAGGGTATTTGGCCGGCACCACACTGGTGCTCTCTGCGAGGTCTTCTCTTTTTGTGTTGTGCAGGCATTGTTTCGAGCACGTGAGTGTCGTGTAGCTCACTGACGATTTTTCGGCATCATCAGGAGCATTCCTAAAAGAATTTAAAAACTAAAATATAAATATAATTAAAAAAAAAAAAACTTCATTCTTCCGTCATTCCTAGCAGAATCGGGCTGGGACAGATTGAAAAAGAGAGAAAAAAAAAACACTCTGGTATCATTTATGGCTGAACTGGGCTGGTGCATTGCTAAAAAAATAAAAATAAAAATAACTAAAAAGTTATAAAATAAAAGAACTTCATTCTGGCATGATTCCTAGCCGAACTAGACTGGGACATCGCTTTGGTATCATTTCTGCCCGAACCAGGTTGGAGCATTCCTAAAAAATTTTAAAAAAATTGAAAATAATTTAGAAAACAAAAAAAAAAAAAAAAAAAAAACCTTCATTCTGGCATCATTGAGGCCGAACTGGGCCGAGACAAACCGATAAAGAAGAATTTTTTTTTTTTGCTCTGGTATCATTTATGCCAAAACCAGGCTGGACATTCCTAAAAAAATTTAAGAAAAACGTTGAAAAAAAAATTTTAAATAAAAAAACTTCATTCTAGCATCATTTTTAGCCGAACCAAGCAGGGAGAAGCCAATAAAGAGAAAAACAATTTTCGCTCTAGTATCATTTCTATCCTAACCGACCTGGGGCATTCCTAAAAAACATTTAAAAAAAATAGAAATTTTTTTTAGAAAATAAAGAAACTTCATTCTGGCACCATTACTAGCTAAATCGGGTCGGGATAGACCGAAAAAGAGAAAAAAAAATAAATTCGCTCTGGCATCATTTCAACTCGAACCGAGGTGTAGCATTCCTAAAAAAGTTTTAAAAAATTAAAAAAAATAAAAACACTTCATTCTGGCATTATTCCTAACCAAATCTTGTTGGGACAGACCGAAAAAGAGAAAAAACAATTTTCGCACCAATATCATTTCTACCCGAATCGGGTTGGAGCATTCCAAAAAAACATTTTAAAAAAATAGAAAAAAATTTTGAAAAAAAAAAAAAAAACTTAATTATAGCGTCATTCCTAGACGAACTTGGCTGGGACAGAGTGAAAAAGAGGAAAAAAAATTTCGCTCTGGTATCATTTATGCCTAAATTGGGCTGGAGCATTTCTAAAAAAAAATTTAAAAGATTCAAAAAAAAAAAAATCATTTTGGCTTCATTCCTAGTCGAACCGGGCCAGGATTGACTGAAAAAGAAGAAAAAAAAATCGTCCCAGTATCATTTCTGTCCAAACCGGGCTGGGGCATTCCTAAAAGAATTTAAAAAATAGAAATAAAAAAACTTCATTATGGCATCATTCCTAGCTGAACCAGGTTGGAGCATTCCTAAAAATTTTTTTAAAAAAAATAGAACAAAAAAGTATAAAATAAAAGAACTTCATTTCGGCATCACTCCTAGCAAAACCTAACCGAGACAAACTGAAAAAGAGAAAAAAAAAATATCTAGCATTATTCCTGGCCGAACTGGGCCAGGACAGACCGACAAAGTGAAAACAAAGAATTTCAATTTGGTATCATTTCTATCCTAACCAGGCTAGGGCATTCCTTAAAAAAAAAAAAAATAAAAATAAAAAATTGAAAAAAAAAAAAAAAAACTTTATTCTGCCATCATTCCTAGTTATATCGAGCCGAGACAAATTGAAAAAGAAAAAAAAAATTGCTCCGGTATCATTTCTACCTCAATTGGGTTAGAGCATTCCTAAAAAAATTAAATAAATTTTTAAAAAAAAGCAAACTTCATTTTTGCATCATTCCTAGTCGAACCGGGCCCGGACAGAACCTAAAAGAGAAAAACAAAAAATTGCTCTAGTATCATTTTTGCCCAAATTGGGCTGCAACATTCCTAAAAAAAAATAGAAAAAAAAAAATTCATTCTGGCATCATTCCTAGCTGAACTGAGCCGAGATAGACCGAAAATGTGAAAAACAAAATGTCACTCTGGTATCATTTCTGTCTTGACTAGGCTGAGGCATTCCTAAAAAAAATTTAAAAAATAGGAAATTTTTTTTAAAAATAAAGAATTTTATTTTGGCATCATTCGTAGCCGGGTCGAGTCGGGATAGACTGAAAAAGAGAAAAACAAATTCACTCCGGTATCATTTCTACCCGAACCAAGTTGGAGCATTCCTAAAAGAATTAAAAAATAATTTAAAAAAAAAATCATTCTGGTGTCATTCCTAGCCGAACTGGACCAAGACAGGCCAAAAAGGAGTTTTTTTTATTTTTTTTTTAATTTTTTTATTTTTTTTTTCCTCTTCGGTATCATTTCGGCATGAACCGAGCTAGAGCATTCATGAAAAAAAATTATATATATAAAAAATATATTTAAAAAAAAAAAAACTTCATTCTAGCATCATTCCAAATTGAACAGGGTGGGACAGAGTGAAAAAGAGAAAAAAAAATTTAAAATAAAAAAACTTCATTCTAGCATGATTCCTAGCTGAGCTAATCGGTACAAACCAAAAAAGAGGAAAAAAATATATTCCCTCTAGCATCATTTCTACCCTAACTAGGCTAGAGCATTCCTAATTTTTTTTTTTTTTTTAAAGAGAATAAAAAATAAATAACAAACTTCATTCTAGCATCATTCCTAACTGAATCGGGCTGGGATAGATCGAAAAAGAGAAAAAAAAAATTTCACTTCGGTATCATTTCTACCCATACCGAGCCAGAGCATTCGTAAAAAAATTTTAAAAATAGAAAAAAATTAAAAAAAATAAAAAATAAAAAAACTTCATTCTAGCATCATTCCTAGCTGTACTGGGCTGGGACAAACCAAAAAAGAGAAAAATAAATTCGCTCCGATATCATTTTTGCCCAAACCGGGCTGGAGCATTCCTAAAAAAGTTAAATAAAAAATAGAAATAAAATTTTAAAAATAAAAAACTTCATCCTAGCATCGTTTCTAGCCGAACCGGGCTGGGACAGATCGAAAAAAGTGGAAAAAAAATTTCACTCCGGTATCATTTATGCATGAATCGAGCTAGAGCATTCCTAAAAAAATTAAAAAAAAAATAGAAAAAAATTTAAAAAATAACAGAAACTTCATTCTGGCATCATTCCTAGCCGAACCGGGCTGGGACTAATTCAAAATTAGAAAGAAAGAAAATTTCACTTTAGTATCATTTCTTTCCTAACTAGGCTGGGGCATTCCTAATTTTTTTTTTTTAAATAAATAAAAAACTTCATTTTGGCATCATTCCTAACTGAACTGGGCCTGGAAAGACCGAAAGAGAGAAAAATCAAATTCACTTCGGTATCATTTCTGTCCAAATCGGGTTGGAGCATTCTTAAAAAACCTTAAAAAAAATATAAAAAATATTTAGAAAATAAAAGAACTTCATTGTGGCATCATTCCTAGTCGAATCGGGCAGGGATAGACCAAAAAAGAGAAAATAAAAATTTCGCTCTAGTATCATTTTTGCCCGAATCGGGCTAGAGCTTTCCTAAAAAAATTTTAAAAAAGAAAGAAAAAAATTTTAAAACTAAAAAACTTTATTCTAACATAATTCCTAGCCGACCCGGGCTGGGATAGATCGAAAAAGTGAAAACAAAAAATTTTCGCTCTGGTATCATTTCTGTCTTGATGGTGTTGAGGCATTCCTAAAAAAATTTAAAAAAATAATATAAAAATTTCAGAAATAATAAAACTTTTTTTTGGCATCATTCCTAGCCGAGCTGGGCTGGGACAGACTGAAAAAAGAGAAAAAAAAAAATTCACTCCGGTATCATTTCTACCCGAACTAGGTTGGAGCATTCCTAAAAAGAATTTTTTAAAATATAAATAAAATTTAAAAAATAAAAACTTCATTCTAGCATCATTCCTAGTCGAACTGAGCCAGGACAGGTTGAAAAAGAGAAAAATGAAATTTCACTCTGGTATCATTTTCTGCTCGAACCAAGCTGGAGTATTCCTAAAAAAAATCTTTAAAAAAAAAAAAAAAATCATTCTAGCATCATTCCTAGCCGAACAAGGCTAGGACAAACTGAAAAAGAGAAAAAATACTTAAAAAAAACTTCATTCTGGCATCATTCCTAGCCAAGCTGGTCGGTACAAACCGAAAAAGAGGAAAACAAATTGCTCTGGTATTATTTCTATCCGATCAGGGCTGGAGCATTACTAAAAAAAAAAAAACTTCATTCTGGCATTATTCCCAGCTAAATCAAGCTGGGATAGATCAAAAAGGAGAAAAAAAAATTGCTCCAGTATTATTTCTGCCTGAACCGGCCTAGAGCATTTCTAAAAAGTAGAAAAAAATTAAAAAAAAAAAAAAAAAACCTTCATTCTAACATCATTCCTAGTCAAACCGGGCCGAGACAGACCGAAAAAGAGAAAAAAAATTTCACTTCGGTATCATTTCTGCTCGAATTAGGCTAGAGCATTCCTAAAAACGTTGTAAAAAAAATTATTCTGGCATCATTTCTAGTCGAACTGGGCCGAGATAGACCCAAAAAAAAGAAAAAAAAAATCACTCCGGTATCATTTCTTCCCGTATCGGGCTGGAGCAAAAAGTATTTATTTTCACACACCAAAAATTACTTTTTCTACTTTAATATAGCATTTGAAAAGTTTTGTACAGTAGTGTTTTTGGTATTTAGTGTTCTAAATATTTAGCATTTAGAACACTTGATGCTAGTATTTTAATACTAGGTTGACTAAGATTTTTTATTTTTTATTTTAAAGTTTTGTTTTTGTTAAGTTTTTGAGTTGAGTAGTTGCTAGTTGGGTTAGGCTAATTAAAAGGGATGGGATCTAATTTTTTGGAAGAGGGAGATGCAACTCAAGAAATAAAAAATTATATAACCAAATTTTTTTTTTCTTCTTTGGGCCTTTGTCTATAATAACTATTATAATTTTAATACTTAGCCAAAAAATACAAGAGTTCAAAAAAAAAAAAAATTTGGCATGTCATGCATAGGTTGAAACTCTTAAGAAAAACTAGTATTATAATAATTATGTTTAAAATTAAGGCCTTAAAAGTTCATGTGACAAAATAATGAGGTATCAAACATCTTCAGTTTTATATAGAAATTAGTTGACAATCATTTTTAATAGAAATATGATTTTCTAGTGCCAAAAAAGATGAGAGAGAGAGAGAGAGAAGGTTTTCATCTATTTTATTTATCTTTGTTTAAATATGAAAATTGATAATTATAATAATTATTAATACATTGTAAGGACTCAATTTGTAACGATCTCAAATTGGTGTATTGGGTTCGGACGTTAAAGGCCCAAACAATAAATTTGTAGAGAGTGGGCTAAAAGGCTAGGCCTTGGTCACCGGATAGTTGTTAGTCATGGTGTTCATGATAGTCGCACAAAGGTGAACTGAGTTTGTCCAAGAAGACTTTCTCTCTGGCACAGCCTGAGCGGCTCCGGTCATTGGACCTCGTTCGATGAGGTTAATGCTCTTATTATTCCTTTTACCTTCGGTTCCAATGGTTCAAGAGTCGATACCTAATGCCTTCTTTTGGCGCATGAATTCTTTCATTATATAGCCCCTCTCAATTGATCCTGACCTTCCATCTGTTGATCAGGTAGGTAACTACTCAAGTGCTTGTCTCATCAGCCGCCTTCTCCCACTTTCTATTAGTTGCAATAACCGAAGTCACACTGTTCAAAGGTCTTTTCTCATCAATGTGGCCAGGACGTTTGTTGGCGCATTCAATGTGGAGGTGACGTCTTTTCTTTGAACTGCTCCCACACTGTATCCCCATGCAAGTCCTATTCTACTCGCCTTTTCTTCTGGGAGAGCTTTGGGGGCTGCCTTTGATGTTGTGTCGTTCTTCCCTTCTAGGTCTTGGGATGCCGAGGACAGGGTCATCCTCGGCTACATCTCTAGGTCATTTGGACTTTCGCTGCATGTCCTCGGCAATGACTATTCTCGGTGCGGGCCTTGGGTCCTAATGGAAAGTGGGCCGGGATCACAAATTCTCTGGCCCCACATACATTTATCATGATTATCTCTTTTATTATTATTTTTGTTTAAATATGCATTTGATAACTATGGTAGTTATTAATAGAAATTTATTATAATTGTGTTTATATATAGAGTTTTAAAATCTACTATTTACTTTTCAAAATATAATCTACTATTTAAAGAGAATACAATAAAGTCAAATTCTCAACCCTCTATTTTTAAAGGGTAAGGATTTGCCGCAAACTAAGTTGCAGCAACTGCCACAAAATTGCACACGTGTCAATGCCTCAGATAGACACCTGTTCAAACTTATATTTAAATAAAAACTTCCATGTCAAGATTGAATTTTTTACCAAATGGTTACTTGACACATGCGCATTTTGCAAGAGTTGTTGCAATTTAGTTTGCAGCAAATCCTTGCCCATTTTTAAATCCTTTATTAAAATTGTGCCACGTCATTGAAAAAAATGGTAGAATAGATTGCTGTATATATAGGCATAACAATAATCGTTAAAAATACCTAAGTATAATTTCTTAATTATTAAATTTTATATTTAGATTAAAAAGAAAAGAGAGAAGAGTTATATAATGTTTTTTTAGAGAGTTTCAACTTATGATGTTTGCTTCTGATGATATATTATATAATTTTTATATTATATTATATTAAAAATTTTGGTTTTTTTTTTTTCTTAAAAAGTTACTTAGAAGCCATTAAAAATTGAAAATATGGGAAATTACACTTTGCCCACATGTGGTTTAAAAATTGGCACTTTACCCACCTAAAATTAGCTCCATTTGTCTCCCATTACCCACCTCTATTAAAAATAGGGATAAATTTGTAATTTTATTACTGTTTTATGTCTCTCTCAGCTCAAAACATAAAAAACTAAAAAATCATGAGAAAAGAAGATCTAGGGTTTGTTTGAATATCGCTTATTGCTGAAAACTGAAAACTAAAAATACTGTAGCAAAATAATTTTTAAATATGTGAATAGTGTCGTGAGACCCAGGTTAGAAGTTATATTTGCTGAAAGAGGTACTTGTGGGTCCCGTTAACAGTGCATGGACCCACCCAAGGAAACACAGACGCAGATAGCAATGCAAACGCGTTGCTATCCAAACCCACTCCTAAAAGCTAGGTTTTGTAAAAATTAAAACTTAAGGTTATGTTTGATAACAGTTTTTGTTTTTTATTTTTAAAGACTTATTTTTGGGAATATAAAGAAAAAACAATTTTGTTGTATTTTTGAAATAAAAAACATGTTTGGTTAGCTAAAATTAAAAAGATAGTTTTTTGAAAAAAAAAAAATAGAAAGTACTAAAATATATTGTTACTCGGATTTGAACTCTAATGCTAACTCATTAAATAAGATAGATTCATTAAATTAAATGCGTGTTTTCATTAATTTTTGAAAATTAAAAACTGAAAATAGCTTTTTGCATGTTTTTAGTTTCCTTCACAAATTAAATTTTGAAAACAGTTTTTATTTTCTATCTATTTTGGTTTGCCAAACAAGTTTTTTAATCTCAAAAATAGAAAATTATTTTTAAAAACAGAAAATAAGGAGAAAAAACAGTTACCAAATATACCCTAACTTTTACATCTTCTTTTCATTTATCAACTTTTAGATCTTCTATTTTTAAACACATTAAAAATTGAAATTTGATTGGATTGCCCTAGTAGAGATTCTCCAACTTTCTTTGTATGTTCAGAAAATGCCTCATCATTAACCATTACTGGATAAGGCAGTGGTGTGTCTTCCTTTAAGTCCAACACAGCACTACATCGATGCACAGCTGCTTGTGCTTTTATGACCTGCAAGTGGAACACATTAGATCGATGTTCACTACTTTTTCTTTCAACTGATAGAATGGTGATGGTGGTGGGAATGAATGAAGGCCAGACAAGGAATGCATGTTTCACCTCTTTGATCCTTTGCTTGACGTAGGAGAGACCTTCAGAGGTCAAGCTCTTGTAAGTTCCACCAAATTTCACTGACTCTGGAATTACATTTCTTGCTTGGCCTCCCTCTATGAATCCAACTGTCACCACCTATATATTTCAATTTTCAATGTGCTAAAATAGAAGATCTAAAAGTTCATACATGAAAAGGAAAGCTAAAAGTTAGGTTTTAATTTTTACAAAACCTAACTTTTAGATCTTCTTTTCCCTTAATTTTTTAGTTTTTTATGTTTAGGAGAGAGACATAAAAGGGTAATAAAAATACAAATTTACCCTTATCTTTAATAGAGGTGGGTAATGAGATACAAGCAAAGCTAACCTCAGATGGGTAAAGTGTCAATTTTTAAACCACAAGTAGACAAAATGTTTTTCGGGCGAACCATAAGTGGGGCAAAGTGTAATTTTTCCTTGAAAATAAAATAATTAAAGACATCAACCAAACTAAGTACAAACAAGACTTAGACTCCGTTTGGGAGTTCATAGGGAAATAGAATGAAATGATTATAAGAGAATGGAATTGAATGTATTTAAATAAGGGAAATGAATGAAATGGAATGAAATTAAGTAATTTTGATTGGATGTTTTAAAATAAAGAAATGAAAATGAATGGAATGTAAGTAATCTTTTTTGGGAGTAACATAGAGGGAATGAAATGGAATTGAATTATTTTATGACAATATTACTATTAGACCCTTATTTTAAACTAAATGGTTGAATATATTAGGGTATTATGGGAGTTTTAGTAAAAAAAATCAATAAATCTAATTTTATTCTCTCTCATTCCTTTCAATTTGGGGGAATAAAAATTTGAGATTTTAAGGGAATAGAGATGAATGAGTGTTCTCCCCTACATATTCTATTCCCTCCTACTTGAACTCCCAAATAAGGGAATGAGTTTTTCATTTTCTCTATTAAAATTCTCAAACAAGGGAAGGGAAGAATATTCTAAAATTATTTTTTTTCATTTTATTCTATTTCCTCTTCCTAAACAAGACGTTAAATACAGTATTTAGGTACTATTCTTTATGATCACTTTTTAAAATTTTGTTCCGTGAGAATAAAATTATATTTTTAAGTTAAAGTAAACACGTGACTGAATTTAACTATTAAGTTTCGTCCAACCAAGTGCAGAGTAGGTGCCAGTCTTTAGAAATAAAACCCACAAATTTCTTCAACGACCTACCATTTTGCGCACGCAGACACAGACTCACAGAGAGCGAGAGAGATGGGTTGGCTAACGCGATTCCTAGGGGCCGTGGCATTCTTAGCGGTCGGGGTGATATTCTCACCGGAGACCTTTGGATCGAAATCGGACGGTGAGAATTCAACTAGTAAGCTAGCTATCTATCTCAAGCTAGCTCATCTTCTCTGCTACGCCACCGCCTTCGGCACCGCTCTCTGGGTCACCTTCATCGGCGGCATCATCATGTTCAAGTAACTCTCTCTCTCTCTCTCTCTGGGTGCGTGTTTTGTTAAATTTGTAAAATTTGACTGAACGAAACTGTATCATGGCTCTGTTTGTTCTGTTAATTAATTTATTCGTTCCCGGATAATTTAAAATTTTTTAGATATGATTAAAAATAAAGAACAAAATTTGGATATTTTATTTTGTTTATTGAAAATGGAAGGTGGAGTTACGAGAGCTGAATGGTTTTGTTATGCTTAATTTAGTATAGTTTTGTGCTCATCAAAATTCTATCTGATAAAGTTTTAAGATTTGACAATTGGGTTTTGTCTTAAATTCTTAATCACTGGGTTATCTTCTTAGTAACAAAGGAGCAAAGCTGTTTAGTTGTCATAATGATATATGATAATTTATGTCAGCAATGCCATGCAATTTTTGCAAACACATTAAATTTCAATGAAGAGCTGTTGGGGCTTTGTGTTATTTGTGGCCTGGTTTGATGATTGAAAATTTTGTTTGAATAGTGTTTCCTAAACTATATTGTTAAAAACCCGTTTGATAATTTAGGAATCTTCCGAGGCATCAGTTTGGAAATTTGCAAAGCAAGATGTTTCCTGCGTATTTCTCCATGGTTGGGATCTGTTGTGCAGTATCAGTTGGGTCTTTTGCATATCTGCATCCCTGGAAGTCATCGTCTACCACTGAGAAGTACCAACTTGGGTTCTTGCTGTCTGCGTTTGCATTCAATCTCGCCAATCTGCTTGTTTTTACACCCATGACAATTGAGGTAAAGTTCCTGTTAATTCCAAGTTATTTTTGACAATACATGTTGTGGATCTATGATGTTTTATGTTAGGTAGTTATGATTTTCTGAATTTTCCAAATGGCCAATTTAATCTCAATTCTCTATTCGTAGATTTTTACTTGACGATTAGTGACCACCTTAACTTAAACCCCCCAAGCAATTAAGAAAACCTGTAGGACTGAAGAGATACTAGAACCTATCCAAGCTTCCATTTATCCCTAAATCCATATATAGCAGATAAAACAGGGTAGTCCAGTTGGCACAATTATAAGCCTTTTCAATATCCAACTTGCATATTACTTTTGGGATCTTGCTACATACTCTAGTGTCCAACTTTGCATTGGTGATTTAAACAGAGTCGAGAATTTTCTTCCATCCATGAAAGCATTTTGCTAGTCTGAAACAACTTTACCCACAACCTTCCTCAGCCTATTGGTCAACACCTTGGCCAAAATTTTGAAAGGCTTCCCACCAAACTAATGGGTCAACAATATCTTATGTTAGATGCTCTAGGTTTCCTAGGAACCAATGTAATGAATGAGGCATGCTCCGCCCAAAGTAGCCTTCAATGTGAAATTCTTCCAAAAACTTAACCACCCTGACACCTTTGGTAGAATGCTATAGTGAATCATTTGGACGTGGTGTCTTATGGCTGTTTACATATTTTATAGCTGAACTTCATCTTTGTCAAGCCAATCTCTATCTTCCCCTCCAAGTGTTGCAAACTCAATACCATCCACCTTTAGTCTCCAATCAACATCATTTGTCATACAAATTCTCATAGAAACTAAAAATGCATCCATTTACCTGATTCTCCACCCTTAACATTACTCCATCCACTTCAAAATTCCCAATAAAATTTGAACTCATGTGAGAGTTTGTCAACCTGTGGAAAAACTTAATTCCCCATCCCCCTCTATAAGAGCATTAGCATTGGAGAATGCTAATGCCAAATCTAAGGACAATTTGGCATTTTAAGCCTCAAAATGCTTTGCATCAGAGAATGTTAAACCCAACTATTGTAAATTTTTTTGCAATACTGCTACAGTACAATTCTAAAGTTAGAATTGTACTGTAGTAGTATTCTAAAAAAAATATATATATATATATTTTATTCACTTTTTCTCCCGAAATTTCTCTCCTCTATCTCATTATTTCAGTTCTCTTCTCTCTCTTCCTTTTTTGTTTCTCCATTTGCTTTCTCCTCTCTTCAGACCCAAACACCATTCTCCTCCCAACATCAACATCACACATCACAGTGGCTCATTTTTTCTGGTGGGTTACGATTCGGCGGGTTCTGTGATTGCTTTTTTTTTTTTTTTTTGGGGGGGGGGTTGGGTGACGGCGTGGGTTAGTGGTGGTTGTGGTTTTTGGCGTGGGCCATTGTGGTGGTTGTGGTTTTTTTTTTTTTTTTTTGGCTGTGACCGATGCTTAAAAGGGTTGTGGGTCGTGGTTGGGTTTGGTGTTTGGGTCGTTGGTCGTGGTTGTGTCCGGTGTTTGGGTCGTGGTTGGGTTGTGGCTGAAGTGGGGTCGTGGATCGGCGAAGCTTCACACAACCTCTCTCTCATCTCTCATCGTGGATCGACAAGTTGGGTTTGGATCGGTGGGCTGGGATCGGTGATGGTGGATTTAAAATGGTGGATCTGTTGATCGGTGGGTGGATTGGTTGGGTTGATCATCGGTAGATCCGATGGTGGCTTCGGTGATAATTTTTTTTGAATGGGTTTGCTCCGGTGGTTTCAAATCGGCGACGTGGGTTTCTGATCGGTGGCTTGGGTGGCGGGTGTGGTGGCTGTTGTTGGCTCCAATTGGTTTGATGGTTTGTGTGTGTGTGGCTTTGTTGATGGCTTTGTTGATGGTTTGATGGTTTGTGTTTGTGTGGCTCTGTGTGTGTGGTGATGGGTTTGGATAGGTTGATCGATGTATCATGGGTCTCTGTGTGTGGCTCTGTGTGTTGAACTGGTGCTAGAGGTTGAGGGAGAAAGAAAGGAAAAAAAAATGACTGTTGGAAAGCCTAGGAAAACCAAGTTTGAAAAAAAGTGACGGTTGGAAAGAAATAATAAAGAAAGATTAAAAAATAATATTTTAATAAAAATAGAGTTTTGGGATGCTGGAGGTATTGTAAAATGGGATGGTATAATGATAAAGTGGCTTTTTGGAATGGTAAAATAGAGTAGAATTGGAATTTCCCAATGCTAATGCTCTAAGCCAAATTGCCCTAGATTTTTGTCTTCAGATAGTTTCATCCATAAGAGCTATTTTTTCTAATTTGGTTTTCAGTTCCTCTCTATTTGTCTTCCTCCATATTTAAGCTGTACTCCTCCTTCAAATCTAGTTTCGATAATTCAGCCAAGACATTAACCTATTGTACCCCTATATCACCAAAACTCTCTTTATTCCAATTTTTTTAGATCTTGAAATCTTTGATGTTGTTCAGAGTTTTCATGGTGATAAATCTCCGGGTCCAGATGGCTTCCCAATGGCATTTTTCCAAACATGCTGGGGTATTGTCAAACCTGATCTTATGGCTGTATTTTACCACTCTTTTTGCTAAAGCTCAGTTTGAGAAAAGCTTAAACGCTACTTTTATTACCCTCATCCCTTAAAAACATGCAACAAGTGAGATTAGGGATTTCCGGCCCATTAGTCTTGTTTTGGGGGGGGGGGGGTCTATAAAATTATTGTTAAAGTCTTGGCCAACCGGCTTTGCGTGGTTATGGGGGATATAATCTTAGCATTCAAAATGCTTTTTTGAGGGATAGACAGATCCTTGACCCTGTTCTTATTGCTAATGAATGTCTTAACAGTAGATTGAAGTCTGGGGTGCCGGGGTTGATTTGTATACTGGATGTTGAGAAGGCTTTTGACCATGTAAATTAGAGTTTTCTTTTGCAAATGTTAGAAAGAAGTGGGTTCTCAACCAAGTGGAGACAATGGATTTTCTTTTGCCTATCTATAGTCTGCTTCACTATCTTGATTAATGGCTCTCCTTGTGGGTTTTTTGGTAGCTCTAGAGATTTGAGACAAGGTGATTTGTTGTCTTCTTTGTTATTTGTTGTTTGTCTTGGCAGTGTCTCATCTCCTTTTTGCGGATGACACTCTTATTTTTTGTGATGCTGATCTAGACCAGATTTTGATTCTTCGTATGATTCTTATTTGGTTTGAGGCGGTATCAGGACTAAAGATTAATTTGGGTAAGTCTGAATTGGTTCCGGTTGGAGTAGTGCATAATTTTGACTTATTGCTAAATGTTCTTGGCTACAAGCAGGGCTCTCTGCCAATGAAATACCTGGGTCTTCCCTTGGGTGCTAATTTCAAGGATAAGACTATATGGAATCCGATCCCGGAGAAAATGGAAAGGAAATTGGCGGGTTGGAAACACTTGTATTTATCAAAGGGAGGTAGAGTCACTCTAATCAAAAGCACCCTTTCAAATTTAACCATTTACTTTCTATCTCTATTTCCTATACCTACTAGTGTGGCTAACCAAATTGAGAAGCTTTAGCGGAATTTCTTCTGGGGTAGTCTTGGTGATGAACCTAAAATTCATTTGGTTAAATGGGCTACTATATGTGCTCCTATTTCTTCGAGTTAGGGATTAGGAAGATAAGTCTTTTCAATATAGCTCTACTTGGGAAGTGGTTATGGAGATTTGGGATTGAGAAGGATGCCCTTTGGAGACAAGTGATAGAGATGAAATATGAACGTGTGTCCTTACGGTGTTGGTTTATGGAAGAGTATCAGTCAGGGTTGGCCTTCTTTCTCACGCCATATTCGGTATGATATTGGTGATGGGTCTAGGGTGAAGTTTTGGCAAGACCGTTGATGTGGAGAGACACCTCTTGTAGTTAGCTACCCTGACCTATTCAGATTCTGCAGGAATAAGGAGGCTAGTGTGGCTGAGCTTATGAAATCCCCTAGTGGAGTCCTTTTTTGGGATGTGAGCTTCTTTAGGGGTGTGCATGTTCGGGAATTAGAGGCCTTGTCAAGCTTCATGGAATCTATATACGGTTTTTCAATAAGGGGGTTTGGTGAGGATAAGATGTGTTGGATTCCTAGCAAAGATAAGGGGTTTTTGGTGAAAGATTATTATAGAATTTTAGCTGGTTCTACTATCTTCGGTTTTCCTTGGAGAAGTATTTGGAAGCAGAAGATTCCCTCTAGAGTAGCTTTCTTTGTATGGACTGCTGCCTTAGGGAAATACTTGACGATTGATAACTTACGAAAAAGGAAGGTGTGGATTTTGGATTGGTGCTACATGTGCAAGAGTAATGGTGAATCGGTTGACCATCTCTTCCTTCACTGTCCCGTTGCTATGGATCTATGGTCTATGGTTTTGGGTTTATTTGGAGTATCTTGGGTAATGCCACATACTGTTTTGGGGTTGTTAGGGTGTTGGCAAGGCAGCTTTGGTCGTCATCGAAATGGTTTTATATGGTCCATCGTTCCTGATGGCTTAATGTGGTGTCTTTGGAGGGAGAAAAATAGTTGTTGTTTTGAAGATATTGAGAGATCTATTTTGGACCTCAAGCTTTTCTTTTTTAGAACTTTATTGGATTGGTTGTTTGCTTTGCAAAACCAATCATTCCCTTCTTTTATTGATTTCCTAGATTCTTGCAATTTTTGTATTTGATTTGCTATCCCCTTGTTCACTCCCTATGTACTAGGGTGGGTGCTTCCTTTTTGGTATCAATATATCTTATTACTTATAAAAAAAAAGATATATTTTCCTAGCCATTATAAATCTGGTTGACTCTGTCACCCTATAACTACCCCATTAGTCCCTCACCTTATTAACAAACCCTGGTACTTGAAGATACATATTTCCAAAATCTTAATGGTGTTTTCCCTTACATTGGCCCCCATAATCCTAAAAGATGATCATCCGACACTGGGTGAGGAAGAAGCCTTTGGATAAACATCAAAATAATGCTCTTCCTAAGACAACAAGACTAAGAGGCGATCAATAAATTTCATTTAGTAAATTGGTCTAAGGTATGTAGGCTGGTGAAGAATGGAGGGTTAGGCATTTGATGTTTGAGAAGGTTTAATTTTGCCTTATTAGGCAAATGGTTGTGGTGTTATGGTTTGGAGAATGATGCCCTTTGGAGAAGGGTCATTGAGGTGAAGTATGGGAATGAGTGGGGTGGCTAGTGTACAAAATCTATGTTTGGGGCATATGGTGTGTATGTGGAATTTCATTAGAAGTGGCTAGTTGAATTTTTCCAAGTTTCTTTGTTATGATGTGGGTGATGGTACTCAAGTAAAGTTTTGGGATGATAAGTGGTGTAGGGATTGTCCTCTTAATGAGAGTTTTCCAGATTTATATAATATTAGTGGGACAAGGGATGCTTCGGTCTTGGGAGGTTATGCATTACTCAAATGGGAGAATATTTTGGGATTTACAGTTTCGTTGTTCAGTGAATGATCAAGAGTCACAATCATTGGATGGTTTTATGTTGTTGATCTATTCCACGAAGGTGCAGGGTGCTAGTTCTAATAAACTTTGTTGGAAGCTAACCAGCAGTCGAGGTTTCGATGTGAGTGGGTATTATCATTCTCTCTCCCCTTCTATTGTCGTATCTTTCCGGTGGAAAATGGTGTGACAATTGAAGGTTCCTCCTCGGGTAGTTTTTTTTCTCTTGGACTGCTTCTTTAGGCAAGATTCTAACTACAGATAATCTTCAAAAGAGGTATATTGTTGTACTTGAGTGGTGTTATATGTGCAAAAGGTGTGGGGAATCTGTAGATCATCTTCTCCTTCTCTGTCCTATAGCATATGAGATGTGGAATATGGTCTTTTGCTTGTTTGGTATTTGTTGGGTGATGCCGCAAAGGGTAGTGGATTTGTTGGATTCTTGGTCATGCAATTTCAGGCGACTTCGCAATATAGATATATGGAGGATTGTGCCACATTGTTTGATGTGGTGTATATGCTGGGAACTGAATGCTAGAAGCTTTCATGGATGCGAACAATCCATTCTCGAGTTTAAGTTTTTTTGTCCTTTTTACTCTTCTTGAATGGTGTTTAGATTTACCATCTTTTTCTTGTCTTTCCCTTCCTGTTTTGCTTGATCATTGTAACTTGGTTTCTTGATGTTTTTGCCCCATTAGTACATTTCCTATGTACTGGGCTGTGTTATTTATTTATTTATTTTTTTTTTATAAATAAAATCTTTATGTTACTTATCAAAATATGTGACATATATGGTTGAGACAGGTTAAGACAATTCCGTCTCCCTGTGGAAACCTCACAACATTGAAATCACCTCCCTAACACCAAGCTAAATCCCATTTCGTCCTAGCCTTATTCTGCTTATCCCATAAACATTCCCTTTCTCTGTCACCATTTGGACTGTAACCCCAAAAAGACCGAGTGGAACTTGTCAGCCACATTCCAAACTTGCATGAATCTGAGAACTTCTCCACAAAACAATCAGCTCTCTTCACACACTGCAACATTAACAAAATACAACCCTCATTTCCAATAGCTCCAAATGATAGCCAATCTACAAATTGAAACACCCCCTCCCCACAATAAATCCCTCACCAAGCTTACCATATCTCCTCTTCACTCTAGTAGCATATTTCTTACAACTAAATGCTTTCCTGGATCATTCAATCCTCTGATGTTCCATGATATTAATCTCAAATTCATTGTACAGGAATCAATAGCCCACCCCCTCTCTAGGGATCACCCTTACTTTCTCCTCTTTTGCCTCAAGCACCATAGTTAATGGATGGTGCTAACCTTTTCAACTCCTTAATCCTTTTTGGACTTTTCCTTGGCTGCAAATGGTTCTTCTCTCACTGCCTGTTGTCTTCAATTTTTTCCCCACTAGTCACTAGCTGTGTAATTTTCTCCTCAGATCCAATGGTTGACTGTTGACACACCAAAAAGGTTTAGTACCCATTCTGATACTGTGTCAATATGCCTATTCCAAGTGTGTCGATGATTGAAATGTTGCTGGGGTTGCTTTTACCAATGGAATACAAATTAATGGGTTGGAGTAATCCTCCAATGGGACTAAAGCCCCTGTTTGTAATGAAATTGTAGGACTGCCCACTCTCCTAACAACACTCTTCATACCAGTCGAATCCAAAACTTTGTTGCACCTTTGACCATACCAAACCCCAGGTAGATTCTTCCCAGAAGGCCCAGATGCATTACCCATGTCAGTTAATTTTGGAAACTCAATCCAGCGTGTTACTGCTCATATCGACCCTGTGAAGTGTGCTAAGGTTTAAAGATGGGATGTGTAACCTCTTACCATCTCTTAATGCAATCAACTAATTGCTAATGGCTGTCTCTTTGGTCAGGCTCTACTCCCACTTGATCTCTTCCAAGCACACAAAGTGATTGGAAAGCTTTTGCATAAGTTCAATTGATTCGGTGTTACTTTTTAGTCCCAACTAGTAAAAAACTTAAACTTTAATAATGATTATTAAAAAAAAAAGACCTTCAAACTTCTGTAACTGCCAATGAAGAGCCTTGGGTTACTTCTTTGTAATTAATTTTGGTTTTATACTACCCCCACCCCACAAAACAAGAAATGCTCTAATAATGCCAATGACATTACATACGGAGTCCTCATCGATGAAGTTTTTTATTAGCCTGTAATGTTTTGCTTATTGTGATGTAGATGATGAAACAAAGGCATAAGGTGGAGAGAGAATCAAACATTGGGGAAGAAGTTGGGTGGTCAAAGAACGTGGAAGTTGCAAAGGTGAATCCAAAGCTTAAAGCCATGAACAAGAAATTTGGGATGATTCATGGGTTATCATCCCTTGCTAATATCATGTCCTTTGGCAGCCTAGCCATGCACTCATGGTACTTAGCAGGTAAACTTAATCTGTAGTTTCAATCTGGTTTCCCATTAATAGCGAAGGTAGTGCTTTGGCTCTATTGATTACATCAATAGAGAGCGGACCTACGTGCTTTCTCTTTGTTATAAATACTTTGAAATCCTCCTTGCCAAGTTATGTATGATTGAACAATAAGTTTAGAGAAGAATCCTTGTCGATGAATTATAAGTCCACATTATGAGCTATAATAGTATGGTTACCATGTTGATAACAATTGTTTCTCTCTTTGAAATGCACCGGCTTCCCTTTAAATTAAGGGACGTCTCTCTCCTTATTCACTCGCGTTCCAAATTATAGTTGAAATCAGGGAGAGCTCAGCTACCGAGTTGTCTTCAAAATGATTGGTGATTTTCAAACATAACCAGTCTCAATTTTGAGTTGCCAGTTTAGAGTCAAAGAAAAAGAACAAATATTGTATGAGTATTGGGTCGAATAAACAGTAAAATATATGCTTGGAATAAGATGGCTGGGCTGTATGCTGGTAAAACTTTCATAATAAGATTTGACGGCGACCATATCTTCTCCAAGATCAAGTCTCATAATATCATCCGCTGGGATTTTTTTTTTTGTTAATAACTAAGTGTCGAACACTCAGAACTCCCAAGTCCCAAGTCATATTATCAAACTACTTTTGTATGAGTGGATGACTATTTTGGGTAGCGTCACTTGACTCACTTCAGTATATTGATTTCAGCTCCTAATTTTTTACTTATAATATTTTTTTGGTTAAAACAATATTTCTGGGTTACATGATACAAAAAAACAACACGTTGATTCCTAAAAAATTAAGATTATGATATGACGGGGATACAGTAATTAATTAATTAATACATCTTTAGACTTTAGGTACATTTCAATATTTTATTTACTTATAGATATATTTTAAGTTTTTAAAATAGATACAGCTATTAAAATCTTGAAAATCATATCTAAAACCAAAAGATTATAAATAAATAAAACTCCCCCCACAACAAATTGAGGACACACATGTAGGAGTCTTCTAACGCGTCTGACACAGACATAGGGGGTTTTGGAGTGTCCGTATTCTTAGATTCCATCCAAATCAACTATTAAAATTTTCCTAGTAAACATGGTGTGGTCTTCTTGAAAAGCCTTTATTTTGGCTGCAAATGTTGATTAGAATTAGGAATTAGTCACTAAAGATTTCAACTGGCTTAGTTGATTGTCTCTTCTCTTCGTAAGTTAAGATCAACTTACATTGGTTTTTTCTATTAAAATTTTCCTAGTAAACATGGTGTGGTCTTCTTGAAAAGCCTTTATTTTGGCTCCAAATGTTGATTAGAATTAGGAATTAGTCACTAAATATTTCAACTGGCTTAGTTGTCTCTTCTCTTCGTAAGTTAAGATCAACTTACCTAGGTTTTTTTTTTTTTTTTTTTATGGGAACTTACCTAGGTTGGTTTGCGAATTAGGAAGTAGGATTGTATACTTTTTTGTAGTCTTTCAACCGAAGTACAGTCTCATATCCATGTCTGGCCGAGCTATCAAGTGTGGTTTCCTCTACTCCGAAAAATCACTCACCTACAATCTCATTGTTTCACATTTAATTTAAATCAGCTCAACACCACCCAACACTTCGAATCAAACCCAAACTTTACTGCTTCACATCGGATGTCTTCCTCTTGTACCATATTACCTAAAGCGAGGAACTCCCTTTCAATGAAAAGGTGAGAGTGTAACTATTGATTGAGAAGTTTATAGAAATTATTTCATACACTTGATGTGCTACACCTTTCTTTTACATGATAATGGACTTCGTGTAGAATCTATATATGGGAAATTTTGACCTACATATATATATATATATATATTCTTATATGAGATGGAGGCGTGTATATGGTATACCAGATGCACTAAATAATTTCAGGTTTCAGGTCCATTTGAGTATTTGGAAATCATGGTATATGGTATCGTAAATGAGAGAGAGAGAGAGAGAGAGAGAGAGAGAGAGAGAGAGAGAGAGAGAGAGAGAGAGAGAGAGAGATTGCAAAAATACCCCACCAAAACCATTAATATGTCCAATATGCTTTTAAAACCCATTAAATTGTAAAGATATCCAAACTGAAACTGTTAAAATGGCCAACTAGCCCCCCCAAAACCAATTAAATATCGAAAATTCCCCCACCCCCATTAATTTGCAAAAATACCAATTTCAAAGTCATTAAAATGGGCAAACTACCCCCTAAAAACCTGCTAAATTACGAAAATACTATACAAAAACTGTTAAAATCGCAAAAATGCTCCCAAAAAATCCCTTAAATTGGTAAAATTCCCTCTCCAAATTCATTAAAATTGCCCAAATCCTGCCCAAAATTCATTAAATTGAAAAAATATCCCTCTAAAACTGTAAAAAAGGGTCAAAATGTCCCATAGAAACCCTTTAAATTGCTAAATTGCAAAACAAAACCATCTCAATTTCGTTAAAATGGCCAAAACGCCCCCTTAAAACCCATTGAATCGCTAAAATTACAACTGCAAAACCCATAAAATGACTAAACTTCCCCCTAAAACCACAATAAATTAAAAAGTACCTCAAAAAATTCATTGAAATGCCAAACTACCCCATCAAAACGCATTAAGTTGCGTAAATACTACTCTAGAACCATCGAAATGGGCAAAATGCCCCAGTAGAAACCCATTAAATTGCTGGAATATTTACCCAAAACTAATAAATTAGCCAATATGGCCCCTTGAAACACATTAAATAGTAAAAATTACCCCCTCCCAAACCATTAAAATGGCGAAAATGTGATTTAAAAATCAAGTCAATTGCCAAAATACCACTCCAAATTCATTAGAATCCTCAAATCGCTACACAAAAATCCATTCAATTGCAAAAAAAAAAAATCCAAATCCCCAATAAAAACACTTTAAATTGCAAAAAAAAACCCCTCCAAAACTGTTAATATGTCCAATATGCTCCCAAAATACTCATTAAATTGCAAATTTCTCCACCAAAACCATTAAAATTGCCAAAATTCCTCTAAAACCATTAAATCTGAAAAATAACCCCTTGAATTCATTATAATTTGCAAAGTGCCACTCTCACAAAAACCAATTAAAGAGCTAAAATGCAAGTAAAAAAATAATAAAAACTCAAAAATGCCCACCAAGGGTAATAGATATTTTCATTAAAAAAAATGATTAAAAATCCTACACTGATTAGAGGCTCGGCTACCTCAAATTAGTCAGATAATTTTTTATACAACTTTTTCTCACTTTGATTAGTATGGGTGGGATTCGCAGTTTTTTCATTGAATTTAAGATTTTTCAAATGGTGGTTGAGGAAGGAGGAAATTTTTTCTCCTTATTTTTGAACAGGGCAAACACTTCATGAAGTCAGTATTCATGGGCAAGAATGCAGCATTATGGTTGATGAAGAATATAGAACACACTATGGTCGAAATCAATCCCAAACAATTTTTTACGCTTAGGGAAGGAGATACCACATACACTTTGCAGCGGAGATCAAACTCTTCTGGTCAGTTCCTTTTAGTGTCTAAACTCAAAGTTGGCGGGTGTCGAAGGACTGTCATAATCCCTGGAGGCAAAGCAAAAAATGGTTGGAAGGTCTTTGGGCTTGAATTGAGGAAGATGTTGGAACCTAACCAACATGCTTTAGGTGGTTCAGGCCAGGCCAAATTTGTGTCTCAGCCACAGAGGAGAATGTAAGGGTTTCATCCCTCTCGGTGTTTTGTTGAGACATTGAGGGGTCAGGTGCAGTCAGGGGATGCGATTCAATCACAACATATTACAACCAAGGATAAAGATAAAAATATGAGCTACGACGCGTATTCATGTGAGCTACGTCCGCGTATTCATCTTCGCCTCGCAACTATCGGTGCTCCTTGGTCCCCAAGTTGTGACGCGATGGAACTTAGGCACTCTGACTTCACTTTCTGCTAGCCACGTGTTTCCATGTTGATTCTTTGTATTTGCAGGGCTTAAGAAACTGTTGTGGTGTTCCTGAAATTCTTTGTATCGATTCTGCACTCACTTGAGGTTGACGTCCTGTGTGAACAAGCATGGGCTTCTCAATTGTCTTCGTTTGACTTATGCGTGGTGGGTTTTAATCTTAATGCTGCATATGATGACCAAATTGTCCTGGAAACACATGTCTTTCACCTTTGGATGGTAAGCATGCAATCAGCCACGCCTCCCAAAATTTCAATGCATGCGGACACATGGCTATCTCCCAACCTTGCACCCCAATACCACACCTCATGATTAATAAGCCACAATCCACAAACGCATGGCTATGACTTTAGATAATGGACATGTGCAATTATCCTTTGATCTTAACATTCACACGAATACAAGTACTTAACTCATGTTGCTGATTTTTTTGTTTTTTAGGTGTATGATGTAATTTGGACCAAACAGAGCTCTGCTTGACTTGTCGCTCTTTGACGCTCATCTTTGCTTGGGTCATGATCTCTACATGCTTGACATTTTTAAGCGATCTTGATCAAGTAGATATTTTGCTTCTTCTTTCACTTGGATTACAATCTCTACGTGCTTGATTTTTTTTTTTTCTTCAAGCGATTGTGATCAAGTAGATCTTCTGGCGTTCGTCTTCATCCCATGGGTCATGAGCATTACCTTGTAAATTACTCATCCGGCTAGCTCCTTCAATATTGCTACTTGCTAGCATTACCAATTGATTTGAAATTTTTTTGGATTTGCATTTCACAATTTTTTTTGTTTTGAGATATGTGACTGAACTTAGTAAGTGATACCAAGTTGCCTATATACCCAATAAGGGATCAAGTCATAACGTAATTCAAGTTTTTTTTTTTTTGGGTGGGCAGTTTAAGCTCTTACCGAGGAGCACATCATATTTACAAACTTAGTGACGTTTTGCCTTTATGGGACTAACCATTTGCCCATCTTTGTCATCTATTTGGTAGGTACCATTGCCGTGAACTTCTTGGACAACATATGAACCACCCCATTTCAATGCAGACCTCTTGGACAACATATTGAATGGTCGTCATGTTGCGAGTGCTAAATCTCCTACTTGAGAAGGATATGGACGAGCTCTTTTGCTGAATGCTTTGGAAGTTTGATCTTGATACTTTTCATCACATGCTTCCAACTTTTCAACTCTCAAGCCATCAGTCCTCGTCTTGAAATAACTTTTGGGGAAGAAATCATGAAGGGTGATTGGAGAGTTGCTTCTTTGTTGCAACAATTTGTCGTCATGAACTTCTTTGCTTGGATTCCTTATCACCTTTTCGCGAGGCCCTCTAGGATTGCTCTTTTGGTATTGCTTTTCTGTGTGGATTATTTGTGACTTCGGGTTGCATTTCTTCCTAGATTTCTTTCAAGTTACAAAAGCCCAACTCTCATCTTCATTCATCAGCTTGCCTTTTATTTTGGCTTCATTCAGTGGGTCTGAGCATGGCATGTGAAACTGCTCAATTGTTCCAAATTGAATATGCTTTTCAGATGCCCCTAATGTTGAAGCTAAAGGTTACCATGTCTTTGGTGGAGTTTGTGACTTTATTAAAGCTGGGGATGTAGCGGTGAACTCAGTATAGTTCGACTCAACTGTTTCATCCAGGTCCAAGAGGATTTTACCCTCCTTTGCAAGCCTTATGATGATATCTTTCAAAACAAAACATTTCTCTATCGGGTGACTTACAACTCGATGGTATTTGCAATACTTTGGATTGTTGGTGTGACCCATTTCTTCCGGTCTTTTGCATTACAGTAGCTTAATTATCTTTTTTTCTAGAAGGTCATCAAGCATTTCTGAAACATCAGAGTCTGGAAAAGGATATGTCCTTTCTTCCATCTCTCTTAAGGTGGGTCGACGCCTTTCCTTTTCTTTTGATAGACTTGTGTTCTTCTTGTAATGAATAGGCTCTGTAGTGATGGTAAGAGATTCCTCAATAGTAGACTTGGAGTACTTGTCACCTCTCTTCGTATCTTTATCAATGGGTAGGCCTTTTTCTCCACGGCTAGACAAGCTAAGCTCCATGTCATGTGCTCGAGTAGCAAGTTTTTCAAAGGTGCGAGGCTTGATTCCCTAGAGGATGTAAAGTAGTCCCCAATGCATGCCTTGGATGCACATTGCCACCCCAGATGCTTCTGAAAGACGATATTTGCAATAAAGGCTTAAGGAATGCCAACGGTTAATGTAGTCGACAACAGGTTCATCCTTCCATTGCCTCAATTTTGTTAGTTCCATCATACTCACTGTGCGACGAGTACTGTGATAGCGATTCAAAAACTCTCTTTCCATTTGCTCCCAACTGTCAATGGACTTAGGCTCAAGATCAGTGTACCAATTGAAGGCATTCCCTTGAAGGGAGCGGACAAATTGTTTCACAAGGAGATCTCCTTCTGTTCCAACATTGTTACAAGTTTTGATGAAGTGGGAAATGTGTTGTTTGGAATTTCCCTTCCCATCAAACTGTTGAAACTTAGGAGGTTGTTAACCTGCAGGCATTCGTAAGTTGTCAAACCTTTTTGTGTATGGCTTTGAGTACATAAGAGAACTCTGAGGTGCGCCACCATATTGAGCTCGAATAGTATTTGCTATCATGTCTTGCAATTGCTGGACTGATAGAGAAGCGATGAAGGTAGAGCTTCCGTAGTGATTGTCAGCCTTCTTTGGAGAGGATGTACGAGCCCCTTGCAACATATGTTGTTGAGTTTGAGATTGGCCATTGCTAGACTCTCCTCGATTCTGAACCTCAAGCTTGTTCATAAGGGTGGCAATTTGAAGGTCCTTCTCCTCTACAGTCTTGGTAAGTTTAGCGATGGCACGTCCCATTTTAGCAATCTTTTCATCAATGGTAGTAGTCTCTGTCATCATGGCCGACATGAATATCGTACGAGATGAGCTTCCCGAGAAGATTGAAGAGGTAACCTCTTGAGAGGATCCTGGGGAAGAACCTAGACACGAAGTAGTGCTTGACTTAGTTTTTAATGTAGAGTAGGATGATTTGCCCCCTGTCACTAAGTCCTTTAGAGGGAATGTTGAATTTTCCTTCTCGGCAATGGTGTGCTTTCCTGCCCCTAAAGTGCTCAAGGAGATGAATGTCTTTGGTTGAGTCGAGGCATTGACGAGCTTGGTCATAGGAGTTTTCCCATCTGCTTCTTGTGATGTAAAGAGTTCCATTGCCTTAGCTTTGTTTCGAGTCATGAGACCTATAGAAGTATTGCTGCATATTGACCCTTCAACGCTCTTGGTAGCATTCTTGGGCATCTGAGACTTTTTCGAGGCCATTGATCTTGGTAGATTGGAGACTTGAAGACTCTAGGATGGTGAAAGAGATGAGAGGTAGAGAGGTCTCACCGGGCGTGCCAAAAATTTGTACACACAATTTTCGTAAAAGAAGAATCACATGATCACAAAATAGTGTAACAAATAATCAACTTGTATTTGAATTGTATATGTGTGAGTACAATCCTCTGTATGACTCTTTACAATGAAAGAATACAATAGAATTCCTCTGATTCGATCTGTAAGTAACTTTACGATTCGAAGGGCTATAAACCTTGATCTTGAATCGTACTTTGATGTCTCCAGGTTGGATGTGTGATTGAATGTACTTGAGTTTTGATTTGAAGTTGAGGGTCGTTGGCTTGATCTTGAACTTAATTGAAGGAAAATATCTACTTTGATTTGAAGAAGTAGAAATGAGCCTTGATTTTGAGGAAGCACGGGTGCTCTTTTGGACTTAGAGATGACTCTCTATTTCGGCAGAGTGTCAGTAGGGTTTTTCTCTGTAAGTTTTTTTCCTTTTTTTCTCATATAAGAAGCCTCTATTTATAGGCAACTCAATAATATTTAATTTGGAATTTTCTCTCAGCATTTATTGAGAGTTGAATTATGAATTTAATTTGGTATTTCATTTAATAAAAACTTTTCATATAGGTCTTTTCTTCTGACACTGCCATATGGCTTTCTTCATTTGATGTTGCCACGTGGCTTGATTTCATTCGCTGATCATCCACGTCATTAATTGGAGATTAATTTGATCATAAATATTTTATCATGAGCAATCAGACGGTTGTGAATACATCATAAAATTTTGATGTCTACACACGTTATCTAGTCTTCCTACCTATTTTCTATCACTATTCACCATTCCTACTTATATGGCCAATAGAATTGAAAAATTGCAAAGGGATTTTCTATGGAGTGATAGTAAGACTCATTTGGTAGGATGGGATAAAGTTTGTGCGCTCATAACTAACGGTGGTTTAGGTATAAGGAAACTTACTACATTCAATAAGGTATTATTGGGGAAATGATTGTGGCGGTTTGGGAAAAAGGAGAATTGATTGTGGAGGAGGGTGGTAGCTTCAAAGTTTAGAGAAGAGTTTTGGGGGGGGGGGGGGGGGGATGGACTTTTAAGTTAGGTAGGGGGCCGGGAGGATTTTAGCAAAAATGTTTAGTTTGTGGTTGGGTTAGGGAATAGAGTGAGATTTTGGCAAGCATGGGTGGTATGGGAATCAACCTTTCCAAGTGGCTTTCTCGAGGCTGTATGATATTGTGATTAATAGGGAGGCCTCTATAGAAGCCTCTTTGTCAAGGCAAGGGGCGGAGGATAGAAGAATTTGGGATGTTCGTATTATTCGGAAATTTAATGATTGGGAGATGGATGAAGGGCTGCATTTTCTTCATATCTTGGGAGCCAATACTCCTTCAATGGATGTTGGAGACCGGTTGAGATGGAAGTTGAAGCCTAATGGGGATTTTGACATCTGATCGTATTATAACAAGTTGCGGGATTCTCCTTCAGTTGTCTTTCCTTGGAAAGTGATGAGAATGCAAAATGTCATATTTTTCTCCCTTAATGTTTAGTCTTTTATACTTATTTGATGCCTAAATGTACTCATTATTCTTATATTTTGATTTAGGATGCAAATGGGGGCATTAAGTGCAAAACATAGCTAACTGGGTGATTTTGGACAATTTCAACATTGCTTCATAATCTGGGTATAACTCTCTCATCAGAGCTTCGATTAGATGATTAAAGATGCTATGGAACGCTAAGAAAAAGCTTTATAACTTTCATGTTTTGAGTTTTGAGAGATACTGGATGCATTAAGGTCGAAATAGGGCTTGAAGTTGTTGCGCCTGCACTGCTGACGTTCTAGAATGTTCCTTTGCCTGAAATTCTAATACCTGATGGGGTTTATTTTCAGAAGCTTCTAGATCTGGTGCACGAAATTTCCAGCTGAAAACACCACTTTCCTAGTTATATTAGGACTCTATTTTATTTTTTTATATTTTCTTTAATTAGTCAGATTTGGATGTTGTTATTTTAGGATAATATTTAGAATATTTTTAGGAGATCTTGTAGGCTTGGAAAAAGGGGAATTAACGTGTAAAAGGGAGAGGAAAAATCAGACTTGACATAGACATCTCTCTCCTCTCTTCTCTAACTTCTCCTTCGAGTTTTCATCATGGCCCTGCGTGGCTAAACTTTTATACTTGGTTGAAAGAAACTGAAGTTTTGGAATCAATACAACTGTGAAATCTAATTTGTTTTTATTGTTCAATTTATGCTTTGAATATCGAATGTTCTTCGGTGCCTATTTTCATAATTGTCTCGTTTAATTACTAGGAAGCTTACTAGTTTATTATTCGTTGCAATCTATTGCTAGGTTAGATATCAAATCCGTAATTGTTTGATTTCTCTAATTTGTGAAGCAACCAAGATTTAATGATTTGTTGCATCAGAAATTATTAGATCTTAGGAAGAACGCTCGACTAAATTAAATACAACCACTTATGCTTGTGTTGTTTAGTTTCATCGATCTCTCTAATTCTTAAGGCTACTACTAGATTAAACCTTTAGCACTTGTTTTGGGTTGTTTAGTAGTTAGGGTTTATTAGATCGCTTATTTTCTAATTAATTGCGATTAAGGAGAAATAGGAAAATAGTTCCAACAGTGAATATTCAAAGTGTGAATTGATATATGCTTGCATCGATGATCAGTTATAATATTCCAATGGTGGATGTTAACTTAGACCAAGGTTTGTTCTCTTCATTGATTTTGATACTTTGATTTAAATTGTTCCTTAGTTGTTTTTCTTAAAATTCTTTGCCTTATACTAAACCCCCCCCCCCCCCAAATCTTTGTTCACATAGCATAAAACTAGGCTAGATACTCTCTGTAGGAACGATCCTTACTCACACCACTACATGTATTTTTAGGAGTATAGGTTTTTATTTTTGGTTGCTTGCGATAGCACACCAAAAAGGTATATGGAGAGTTAAGTTCCTTAGACGTGTTTCTTTTTTTGTTTGGTGTGTAGCTTGGAATAAGATTTTAACGGGTGATAACTTGAGATTGAGGGGCTTGGATTTTGTGGACTGGTGCATTATGTGTTGACATTGTGGGGAGACGATGGACCACATACTCCTTCATTGCGAGATGGCTTATCGGCTATGGAGTTTTGTTTTTATAACTTTTGGAGTGTCATGGGTCATACATAGATCGATTCCAGATTTGTTTTTTGGCTAGTGGAATTGGTTGGGAAGGCATTCATCTAAGATTTGGAATTTAGTTCCGTTATGCATATCATGGTGTCTTTGGAAAGAACAGAATCAACAGACTTGAGAATTTGGATAGTTCCGATGATCAGATGCTTGCCTTTTTTAGTGGAACTCTTTTTGATTGGTCTTGGGCTTGGGGACTCACGACTAGTGATTCTCTCCCTTCTTTTCTTAGCTCTCTTTCTCTTTGTAATTAACTTGTTGTTTGGTTTTCTATTATGTATTTTCTCTGTTTTCTTTTTTCTCTTATTGTAATTTTCTAGTTTGCTCTGTGCTTTTCTTGCATAGAGTAGCATTTCGTATATATATCATTCTTACTTATCAAAAATAAAATGCCCACCAAAAATCTATTAAATTGCTAAAATACCAGTCCAAAACAAATATAAAGCCCAAACGGCCTCTAAAACCCATTAAATTCCAAATCACTCAACTCCAAATTCATTAATATGGCCAAAACATGACCTAAAACTCATTAAATTGTAAAGATATCCACACCAAGATTATTAAAATGGCCACCTAAAATCCCATTAATTTGTAAAAATACCCCTTCCAGAGTCATTAAAATGGGCAAACTGCCCCCTAAAAACCCGCTTAATTGTGAAAACAATACACCAAAGCCATTAAAATCGCCAAAATGCCCCTAAAAAATCACATAAATTGGTAAAATACCCTATCCAAATTCATTAAAATTGCCTGAATCCAATCCAAAATTAATTAAATTGCAAAAATGGGCAAAATGCCCTAGAAGAAACCTATTAAATTGTTGTTATATTTACCCAAAACTAATAAATTAGCCAGTATGGCCCCTTGAAGTACATTAAATAGTAAAAATACAGTAAATACCCCCTCCTAAACCATTAAAATGGCGAAAATGTGATTTAAAAATCAAGTCAATTGCAAAAATACCACACCAAATTAATTAGAATCCCCTAATCGCCACACAAAATTCCTTTCAATTGCAAAAACAAATTCCAAAGCCCTAATTAAAATGCTTTCTATTGCGAAAATACCTCACCAAAACCTTTAACATGTCCAATATGCAACTAGAATAACCATTAAATTGCAAAATTTCCAAGCCAAAACCATTAAAATTGCCAAAATACCTCTAAAACCGTTAAATTTGAAAAATACCCTCCTGAATTCATTATAATTTCCAGAATCCTCCCCTCTCAAAATCCAACAAAAACAGCTAAATTGCAAGTAAAAACAATTAAAACCCAAAAATGCCCACCAGAAAGTTATTAAATTGCTAAAATACACCTCCAAAACCAATGTAAGGGCCAAAGGGCCTCTAAAACCCATTAAATTCCAAAACACTCGCCACCAAATTCATTAATATTGCCAAAATATGACCAAAAACCCATTAAATTGTAAAGATATCTGTGCCAAAACTGATAAAATGGACAACTAGCCCCCCTAAAACCAATTAAATATCAAAAACACCCTATCCAAAAACCACTGAAAGGGCCAAAATGCCAAATGAAAACCCATTAATTTGCAAAAATACCCTTTCAAAGTCATTAAAATGGGCAAACTGCCCCCTAAAAACCCGCTAAATTGCGAAAATACTACACCAAAACCATTAAAATTGGTTAAATTCCCCCTAAAAATCCCTTAAATTGGTAAAATACCCTATTCAAATTCATTAAAATTGCTCAAATCCAACCCAAACTTCATTAAATTGCAAAAATATCCCCCTAATACCGTAAAAAGGGCCAAAATGTCCCATAGAAACACTCTAAATTGCAAAACAAAACCCTCTCAATTTCATTAAAATGGCCAAAATGCCCCCTTAAAACACATTAAATCGCTAAAATTACAACCCCAGAACCCTTAAAATGACCAAACTTCCCCCTAAAAGCACAATAAATTAAAAAGTAGTGTGAAAAATTCATTGAAATGACCAAATTGCCCCTTCAAAATGCATTAAGTTGCAGAAATACTACACCACAACCATAGAAATGGGCAAAATGTCCCCCTAAAAACCCTTTCTATCTCCTTCTCTCTCTGCATTTATCTCATTTTGTTCTATGTTTAAAGTTTTTATTAACGATTATGGGCTCTCTTTCTACATTTTTTTTTAAATTTTTTTATTTTTAATAAAGAGTGGATCGGTGGGTTTTAATGATTAGGAGTGTAGATACTGAAAAATTCAAGTGCTAAGGAAAAACAATTGTGGTAAATTATAGACAACAGAAATTGTATTTGGAGAAGAAAAAGTATTCGAAGGGGATAATTAACAATGTTATGCTGAAACTTGGGTATATGGTGTTGCAAAAAAGAAGGAGAACAGAGAGCCAAAACCCAAAAATATTCCATCTCCTCTCTACACTAATTGTAGAATTAGCAAAAACAAATTCTTTCAAAAATCCAAAACAAACAAAAGGCTAAGCAAAAACCAAATTATAACCGAAAAACCTTTATCGAAACCATAAATAACCAAAATGCCTATGTAATACCCGGAAAAAAAAATTAAATAAATAAATAAAAGGAGGGGTATTTAAGTAAATTTGTTTATGGGGTCAACTTTTATAATTAATATTACTAAGGGGTTTTTAGAAAATAAGGTTGAAACCCTAGTTTATATAGTCTAATTTTAAGTTAGCGTGTACTGACAGACGTTTTGAGAAAGGAGACTACCCAAAATACTGAAGTAGAGAAGATTTGACTGCACAATAGAGGTAAGAGCCTAAAAAACCCTGCTTGTCAAATCTAAACTTTAATTAGAATTAGAGTATTTTATTTATGTGAGTATTTTAATCAATAGTGAAACTATTTATTTATTCAAGGATTTTAATGATGCAAACGAAGAAAAGTTTAGATTTATATTTCGGTAAATTGGACGCTATAACCTACAAATTTTTTTGTGCTTAGCATCTAAAATTTTTATGCATATATGCTCCAATGCGATAAGCAGCTGGAAGTTGTGGATTTTAGGTGTGAGGTCTAAGGTCAACTTTTTGCACAGTGGTTGTTTAATGAACTGTGCCCGAATTGATAGAATTGAAAAAATAATAATAATAATAATAATAATGAAGAAGGAGGAAAGTGTAAAGTAAGAGTAGTATACATCCATGTCTTTCTTTGAGTGACATAGTACTACACTACTCCTAGGTACCAGCTTTATCTTGTAAGGTATAAGTGGTGGCAGAATAGATATATATATATATATATATATATAAAATATTATGATTAGGTGGAATTTTTGGTGTGAGATAAGCAGACAATTATGAGAAATTTTCTAATACCGTTATTAGTCTTTCTTGAATTTTATGATTTTTGAGTAGATGGTAGTTGTCAATTGTTAGGTGAAATCTAAGGATTTTAGAGAAAGTGTTAGAGAGAAGTTCTTTGTGGTGAGCTAGCTGAGGTAAGTAACCTTATTCTAATTAGTTTTATCTCTGGGTAATTTAACTACTAAAAATTGTTTACAGTTGTTACTATTTATTTCTATTGTATTAATGATTTCAAGTAAAGAATAGAGAAATTCCACAAATAAATATGAACATTGAATATATGATTTAATTGTTCTTTTAACTATATTGATTTAAAGTACAGAATATAGAAATATCACAAATATATTTGAATACTGAAAATATGATTATATATGTATATATATGTACTTGAATAAGATATATTTTTGTTAGAAACTATGATTTCATATATATATGATTATGGACAAATTGACTATGAATTGATTCTGATACCCAAACCAATGGAGGTTATTCATTGGTACTCTGATACCCAGCCAATGGGGGTCATTCATTGGTATTCTGATACCCAAACCAATGGGGGTTGTTCATTGGTATTCTGATACCCAAACCAATGGGGGTTGTTCATTGGTACTTTGATGCCCAATCACGAGGATATAGCGTGACCATAGTCATAAGATTGTTAATAATATGAATTACGTTTGAATATTTAACTATTTTGAATCATTAAAACTGCTTATGTATTTTTGGAACCTATTGCAAGTTATAACTTTTGATATATGGAAAACTGACTACTTCCTAAACCATCTATGATATAATTGTAAGATTAAAGTATGTAATCTATTTGCAAAGTATTATTTTAAGATCATGAAACTTCTTTAGCTATTTTCGAAAACCTATAGCATAGTATAACTTTTGAAGATTCATATTACATCTTATTACTTCATAGATCTATTGTTGGATAGAACTTATTCGGATTTCGGTTACTTATTGAGTTGTCAACTCAACCCCCCCCCCCCCCCTTTCTCCTTTCAGATTTTGATCAGGAAGAGTAGCATATGTTTGGGTTTCCGCTGGGATGTGTGCATGAGTGAAGTTTAGGAAATCAATGGAATAAGATTTGAACTTTTATGTTTTAAGATTACCATTTGTGTAATCCTTCAAACTTAAAGGATTTAGTTTATTTTTATTTGATGCTGGAAGATTATTATTTGGAGATCTTTTGAGAATTTCTTTATTGAGGATATTTTTTAAATTTATTAATGAAATTTTCTTGAGGATAATTATTTAATTGTTTAAGAGGGCCTTACATACTTGTAGAGTGTAAACTTTATAAGTGTGTGTGCTGTTGTCACGTGCCTAGCTCTTATTTGGGTTCGGGGCGTGACAGCCTAGATCAAAACAAAGCAAATACCAAACATAAATCATACTTATCACAATTTTAGTTTTTTCTTTTAAAAATTTATAAAAAATCAGAAAACAAAGAAAGGAAAAATAAATAAATAAAAACTCACCTTGTAATAGTATCGCCGGTTGAGGGAAGCCAGTTTTTTGGTGGTTAGAGTTTGATGGTGGTGTTGGCTTGAGATTTCTCCCTATCTCCCCTTGTGCATACTTTTTTTGCATTCCATGCCAAATCGTAGGAAAAACGATGGTAGAACTGACCCATCTATTTTTTGAAAGGGGTCAAAGAACAATCCTAGACAATTTAGCAGGGAAAAGCAAAAACGAGTGAACTGAGGAGATATTGTTACAGAGAACAGACAGGGGCAGAGCATGAATAGAGGAGATGGCAGTTAGTGATGAATGAATATGTTTGACGTTTGTGTGAGATCTAGCTTTGAGTTTTTATGCGTTTTTATTTTGTAAGTATATCCTTTCACGTTTTAATTGTAAACGTGGCCAAAAGTTAGATGGGTTTTTTTTCCTTATGTGGCAACACAGCCTTAATTGCAAGAAAAAACTTCTACTTTTATATATAGTATTAGATATATAGATTATACTTTTACCAAAGAATATATATAAATATACACGTCTTGAGAGACGTCATGTTCTGAAGTCCACTTACCCCTAGTTGCTAAACCAAGCTTCACTTCAATTGTATGAAACAATGTCAACTAGAACCTAATTAAGGATCAAAAAACTCAATAAGGGCAGGTTTCGAATAACCCAAAAAGTCCTCTTATAAAACTTTTCCTTAGCCACTGTGAAGATTTCGCAATATTAAATCTAACATAGCTTTCTAATATATATCATATCTATACTATATTTTATATAATTGTAATGTAATCCCTAATACTACAATCTGCTATGCCTATATATATACCATTGAACACCACCTATGGATGTCTATATAGGCTTAACTTATAAAGAATGGTGATATTACTCCACATATATATATATATATATATATATATATTAGGATCTCTTTCAAAATTAATAAACTAATGTACGTTCATATAGATACTTCCATGATAGCCTATTTTCCCTTGAATATATCAATATAATTTCTAAGACTTCCATGTGACTATGAGATGATGAATCCTAAGTCAAATATGTGTTTAATGATTCCAATAAAGCACGTACAGTTAGATGTTTACCTCAGTACAATATGAACTTGCTGGCTGCTCTAGTAGTACCACGTTATTCTATTCTTTTCAATGTAGAGAAACCCTAATTCTTTGTTCCTAAACCTTTACGAACTAAGCACTGACTTCTTCTCTTTTTTTTTTTTGGAATCTTGCAATCTCTCTCTACCTTTCACATGGTTGACTTAAAAAGACCCAGTATATATACCTTTAAAATAACACTCTAATTCAGTCTAGGAAAACCAATCCCACTCCAAATAGTACTCTTAAATAAATTCAGCTTTACATGTTAAATACCTTTCCTACTTGGGCTAGAGTTTAAGACCCACTAAAACTTAAATAAGCTTCCAAGACTTTAATTCCCAATTAAACTCAAATTAAGGTTGTTTAGATAGGCTAGAACTTTAAAGGATTCCAATAACACTTAAACTCCTAAACCAAATAGGTTTTAATCTCTTATAATTTTCCTTAGCTGATAAGGAGACTAAAAGTTAAATATGAATAATCCACAAAATAACTCTCCACGTTACACCTTCTTTTATTTATTTTCTTTGTAGATATCATAATATAAAATAATATCACCTTCAAAATAAATTAAATAATTTATCAATTTCACTCTAGAAGCAATTAAATTAAATTTAAGTGAGGCAGGTGTTACAATCTCCCCCTCTTACAAAATTTTCGTCCTTGAAAATTGAAAATATACCTCAATTTACTACTGCTTTGATCTTACTAGGGCCCACTATAATTTCATCTATAGAGATCACATGTCCTAAGAACATCACTTGATTCAACTAGCACTCACACTTCCTTAATTTAGCATGCAACTTCTTGTCTCTTAAAATTTGCAAAACTATCCTCTATTTAGAAATAGCTGGGGATACTTGGATTGCATTTCATTTTTATGCTCCCATGAAGCTTCTTCAGTGGAATAAGTCCTCCATAATACCTTGACCAAAGGTATAGTCTTATTACGTAGCACTTGCTCTTTATGATCCAAAATTTGACTTAGAAGGAAAAAGTTCTCTTTAGGCCTGAACTAGTAATTTAATACTTCAAAGTATACAAAGTCTTGTATAGTCCTTCAAATCAGAATCCTACAAACTCCAAAGTCTAATAACGAAATACTTATACGGAATTTTTATAAATCTTCGATGCAATCACAGGTCAATATTTATATGACAATGGTTCTAGTAAAACTATAGCTCTACCATGTCAAAACTAGGGAGTGATTACCTGAGAGATCAAACTTGAACACTAACTACAGACTATAGACAATGCCTCCAACTGTCCTTGCACACCTTTTTTTATTTGTTTATTTTTTTTATCACCTACTTCATCCCAACAAATAGGTGACCTTCACCTTCGACCTTACAATGCCTAAAAAAAAATATCACTTAATCCGACCAAATGTCACACTTCTTAAACTTATCATATAATTTTCATTTAACAAAAGTGCCCCAAGGAAATACACTAGGTCGTAGAACTTAAAGGAACATGATATGCTCCTGACCAATCCATATTATATTATCCCAAAATCATAAATCTTTAAGAGAATCAAGTCGGCCATTAATTCCTTGTCTACTATCATAATCACACAATAGTTACATAGACTCAGCAACCATTGTTTCACTTAATAAGAGAAAATAAGGAGATGGTACCTAACTTAGATTCCTCAGCATCTTGCTCAGTAATGGCAAACACTCATCCTTGGATTTTTGGCCTTTGATTCACATCATTAGGCTCAGCCATTAGCTTACTCTTCAAAACTGGGCAATCTTTGATAAAATGTCCAGTCTTTCCACATTTAAAACACACTCTTGACTCCAAATAACATGTTCCACTATGAGCCTTTCCACATCTTGGACAAGTCTTATGTGCCTTCTTGTTTGAATTAGGCACCCTTTACTTCTTGAATGAACTTTCACTAAACTTTCCCTTAAGAAGATTACTCTGATTTGGCTCCCTCTCCCGATCATTGGCCTTTGAGAGACGATTGCAATTTCTCTTTGCTATGAGAGCTCAATCTACCACCTCTACATATGTTTCCAATTTGAACATGGAAATTGGCCCTTGAATTTCCTCCCTTAAATCCCTTTCAAAATGCCTAGCCTTCCTTGTTTCTGTGTCAACCATGTGTTAAGCAAAACGGGATAATTTAGTAAATTTCCGCTCATACTCATAAACTGATTGAGTACCTTATGCTATGCTAATGAACTCAGCTACCTTTTGGACCTTCAGACTATTGGAAAAATACCTCTTACAAAAGAGTTCAAAATAATGCTGACAAGTTATAACTTCTCTCTCATGTGTCCTTTCTGTGGACTCCCACCATTTCAATGCATCACCTTTCAATACAAAAACAGCAACGATAACTCATTGCTCATCACTAACCTTCATTGCCCTAAAGAGCCTTTCCAGCTCCTTAAGCCAATTGTCAGCCTCTATTGGATCCTTTGTACCTTTGAAAGTAGAAGGGTCAAGCTTTCTAAACTTCTCTGGAGCACTAGTCAGATTGGTGGCTCCTACTTGATGTTGCACTATATTGGTTAAGCCATCAATGGCTTCAATAATAGCCTGAAGATTAGTGGTTCCCCTAGCATTCGGTTGACCATTCCCTATGTTCCTCCTTGGTGGAGCCATCTCTCTAATCAATACAACAAGGTATCATAAGTATAGATTTTAAATATCCCTGAAGGTCAAAACCAAACAAACAGATAGTACAACTATCATTCCTACACGCTCTCGAAAAACACTATGAAAGGTCAAATAATTCTAATGCTAAAATTCCTCATGATCACACTCTTGTTCCAAAATAATCTCAAGATTAAACCTATAAGTCTATAGATTCATAAACCTATGCTTTGATACCATAACTATAACACCCCAAACTCATACCATGGATTTTAGATGCACAAGCTATCTTATAAATAATCAACATTTGCTATAATAGAACATAGCATAATTAAATATCTACAAATAAGAATCAAACCATTTAGTCTTTCTTATAAACTCTATCAAATTAAAACTTTAACAATAAAGTCTCCAAATACAATCCCAAATAGTTTCAAGAATACTAAACTCACTATCCTAAGAAAATATAATAAAACAATCCATCAACTAACATAACTTCAAAAGAAATTTCAATCTATGGCTCCAATGATTTTACCACCAAAAGATATTCCACTGCTCTAATCTGAAAGAGTGGAGAAAGAAGGGTGAGCTAGAAGCTCAATAAGAGACTACATAATATGAGGATGTCTTTTAAAACAAAATAATAGTATCATTGACAAAATATAATCTTTACAATACATTTACAAATAGTTTTAACAGTAATATAATATATTCTATAAAACTGTAAGAAGGAAAACATTTAACTATAACATTGTAATATCAGTAAATAAAATATTAACCACTTTAGTTGGTCAAAATACACTAAATAAGTAGAAACAATATAATATAGAAACGAACAATTTCTCCACTTATAAAGGTCAATAACAATAAAAGAGTAGTTCGATATGGAAAACACTAGTCAAAAAAAAGATATAAACTGCTAAACACTTGGTGTGTGATTCCCATAGGGAACAATAACACTAACCTCAAAGAGGCAACACTGGCTCCAAAGAGCAAACGATATCACTGGCTCCAAAGAGCAAATGATAACATTACTTCGGTCGAAGGCCAACACTTAACCCTGTGTTGGCAAAGGTTGCAAATTGTCTAGCTGATCATTTGAAAATATTCTTACTTTATTACAATATTGTCAATACCAATCATATATCATATAATGAATACTTTCACAAAATATAGTTTTGAGTCATTTTTAACATATACAGTTTCAAAGTAACATACAAGAAATAATAAAATTCAGGTATGTATAAAGCATTGACAATGGTATAAGTTTTTGAAACTTCACTTTTGCAAATATGTATATATATGATTATATTTTTACCAAAGAATATATATAAATATACACGTCTTGAGAGACGTCATGTTTTGAAATCCACTTACCTCTAGTTGCTAAACCAAGTTTCACTTCAATTGTTCGGAACAATGTCAACTAGACCTAATTAAGGATCAAATAACCCAAAAGGGCAAGTTTCGAATAACCCAAAAAATCCTTTTATAAAACTTTTCCTTAGCCACTGTGAAGATTTCACTATATTAAATCTAACATAGCTTTCTAATATATATCATGTCTATACTATATTTTATATAATTGTAGTGTAATCCCTACTACAATCTGCTATACATATATACTATTGAACACAACCTATGGATGTCTATATAGGCGTAACTTATATAGGCGTAACTTATAAAGAATGGTGATACTACTCCGCAGACATACATACATACATACATACATATATATATATATATATATATTAGGATCTATTTCAAAATCAATAAACTATTGTATGTTCATATAGATACTTCCATTATAATCTATTTTCCCTTGAATATATCAATATAATTTCTAAGACTTCCATGTGACTATGAGATGATGAATCCTAAGTCAAAGATGCGTTTAATGATTCCAATAAAGCACTTATAGTTAGATGTTTACCTTAGTACAATATGAACTTGCTGGTTGCTCTGGTAGTACCATGTTGTTCTATTCTTTTCAATGTAGAGAAACCCTAATTCCTTGCTCCTAAACCTTTACACGCTAAGCATTGACTTCTTCTTTTCTCTCTCTCTCTTTTTTTTTTTGGAATCTTCTAGTCTCTCTCTACCTTTTAGGTGGCTAACTTAAAAAGACCCAGTATATATAACTATAAAATAAAACTCCAATTTAGTCTAGAAAGACCAATCCCACTCCAAATAGTACTCTTAAAAAAATTCAGCTTGACACAATAACTACCTTTCCTACTTGGGCTAGAGTTTAAGACCCACTAAAACTTAAATAAGCTTCCAAGACTTTAATTCCCAATTAAACTCAAATTAAGGTTGTTTAGATAGCCTAGAACTCTAAAGGATTCCAATAACACTTAAACTCCTAATCCAAATAGGTTTTAATCTCTTATCATTTTCCTTAACCAATAAGGAGACTAAAAGTTAAATATGAATAATCCACAAAATAACTCTCCATGTTACATCTTCTTTTATTTATTTTCTTTGTAGATATCATAATATAAAATAATATCACCTTCAAAATAAATTAAATAATTCATCAATTTCACTCTAGAAGCAATTAAGGTGTTACACGCCCCTTCAAAGAGACAGCTAGCATTGGTATATCAGCCTCCTTTCTTATCAGCCACATCATCAGTCTTTTTCTAATTTCTGGCCCGATATTTGTGCGGTTGTTTGGAGGCCTTTCCGAACTTTGTTTTCTTCGAATTTTATATGTATGGAAAGCTTGGGATGTCTAGTTTTCAATGGTGCTGGCCTTGTTCAATTTGGAGCTACGGTTGTTGAGATATCATGCTCGGAAGGAAGGTGACGCAAAGCTAAAAAATTCTAGACGTTGTTTCTTGAAAAATTCATATCTTCCAACTCGAAGCAGATATCGTTGAGTCCTTTTGGTGAAAAATAGCTAAGACCTTTTTCTTCCAGACAGTCCATCTCGTTCATTCCAGTTTTTGCCCAATCAGTACAGTTTATTGCGCGAAGTTGGGTAAAAAACTGCTAGTTTTCCTGAAAAATATAGTGAAGATTTTATTAGGGTTTCGATATTATTGTGATATCACATCCGTTTTAACTCCGATTTTGACCCATAAACTATCGTTCGAAAAAAAATATGCCCTACGAGACGGTCCAAAATTCAACATGATCCAACGGTCATATATAAAAGTCAATTTTTTGATTGTACCCAGTTAGGGTTTTGGTCAGTTTTTCTGTAAACTGGATTTTTCAAATGTTGTGACTTCTTGGTTTACCATTCAAGCATGTTGTATTTATTTTTTTTTTCCCTTTTTGGTTTTACAGTTCATGATTTTGCACCTTTAATATTTTATTTTTATTTTTTGGTCTTTGTTTTGATGAGTGAATCAGGGCCAGACAAAATACGATATCGATAACTGCTCCTTCTTTGTTTATTATTTATTGGCACAATAAATATTAGACAAAGAATTAGATAGAGTATTTTGTTCCTCAAGATTATAGCATAAAAAAAAAATCTATTTTTTCTAATTTTTTGGCTGAAAGGTCAACAATGTTTGTTAACAATAAAGACATGGAGGATTGATAATGTTAAGAGCCAAGAGGTAGGTTTTTAAAGTAAAGGCTTACTAAATCCTCAAATGGACATCGGACCTAAACTCACTCATAAAAAGAAGGGGAAAAAAAAGTAGGAAGAACACTTTACAAGAAAATATTGCTGTAAAGCTTTCCCCCGACTGAAAAATCAATGGCTGTAATTATAGAGAAATCATTCATAAACTAGATGTATTCATAAACATAACAATGATTTCGGGTGGCATGTCAAAATCTCTCATTGTCCAACTGGTTACCAATCACCATGCAATTTTTAATGTCGGAAATTCTAGCCAATTAATCAATGTCCTTTAGCAGCTTATTCCTTCTTTAATCTATTAATTAATATTTTTTTTCTTGGACTCTAGCTAGGAAGCAAGTGGATTTAAAATTTTGGGGAACTAATTGGCGGTTGGAATAATTAGATGGTACTCCACAATCATTAATTTAACAATCCCTTCGAACAAACAAAGATGAATCTAACTGGTGACTAATTGAATAATAGTTAACCCCACAAGGTTGTTTTTAGTCATTTAACGTATAATTATTATTATTATTATTTTTTGAGAAACAAACGCACACACAAGAGAGAGGGAAAGATGTTCTAACACAAAAGTACATCACAACTCCACTCAAAAGCCATGATAACTTTTAAAGGAAGGTGGAGCAAGTTATACTACACACAACACACTCTTTTAAACAATGTGAGACAATTACTCATTTTTTTTTTAGAAACAAACATATACACACATAAGGAAGAGGGAAAGGGGTTCTAACACAAAGGCATACCACAACTCCACTCAAAAGTCATGGTAATTTTTAAGGGAGGGTGTGACAAGTTATACTACACACAACACACTCTCTTAAGTAATGTGGGACAATTACCCTTTTTTTTTTGAGAAACAAACACACACACACACAAAAGGGAGAGGGAAAGGGGTTTTAACAAAAAGGCACGCCACAATTCTACTCAAAAACCATAGTAACTTTTAAGGAAGGGTAGGGCAAATTATACTACACATAACACACTCTCTTAAACAATATATGACAATTACACTTTTTTTTTTATTATTATTTTTTTTTATGAAACAAACACACACACACACACACAAAAGGGAGAGGAAAAGTGGTTTTAAAATAAAGGCACACTACAACTCCACTCAAAAGCTATGGTAACTTTTAAGGGAGGGTAGGGCAAGTTATACTACACATAACACACTCTCTTAAACAATATAGGACAATTACACTTTTATTTTTTTATTTTTTTATTTTTATGAAACAAACACACACACACACACACACAAAAGGGAGAGGAAAAGTGGTTTTAACACAAAGGCACACTACAACTCTACTCAAAAGCCACGATAACTTTTAAGGGAGAATGTGATAAGTTATACTATACATAACATACTCTCTTAAGTAATGTGAAACAATTACCCCTTTTTTTTTTTTTTTTTTGGAGAAATAAACACACACACACAAGAGGGGAAAATGGGTTTTTACATAAAAACACACCATAATTCCACTCAAAAGTCATAGTAAGAAACCAAACGTATGATTAGAAATAAAGTAGATATTCTTATTAAAAAAAAAAGCAATAAAGTAGATCTTAAATTCAATACATGAGTATTTTATCCATTATGATGATAACTTGTTAATCGGTGAGAGTTTTTATTTATTGTACAAGTGGTTTAGACTTTTTTTTTTTTTTTTACTATAACCATTAGGAATGGACTAGGATTTCGAGTTAGAAGGGGCCGGAGTATAAGAAAAAAGAAATTATGAAATTTCAAATAAGCATCTACTTAGTATTAACAAACTATCAACAAAAACAAATACACAAAATCATTGTTTCATAATCTATATCTATATTTATATTAATAGAAAAAACTTAGAGAAAATCTAATTAGATTCTACAATTGAAGTCTAATTTTGCGCCATGTGTTCTAAATTATTTATTTTTAGAGAGTTTTATTTATTAATTTTAGAGTTAAATGTGGGACTACATCATAAATATTTATCCAAGTGAGTTATTGAGTACAAAAACCAAAGAGTCTAGAATTAATGAACCGTAAAAAAGAAGTGCTTCACAATATCAAAAATTAATATATTTATATATATATATATATATATATATGGACAATTTACATTTTGTATCTAATAATATTCTTACAATAATTTTTAAAGAGTTAACAAAATATAAGAATGACTATCAATAGTATTTAAATTACATATGTAGGAATTATACTATAAATCTTAATATATATATATATATATATATATATTAAGTATATCCATGTATATACAAGGAGTTACAAGCTAGTATATATTAAAAGCCAAAGCTTAGAGAAAACCAATTAAATTTCAATTGGATTCTCAATTTTGCGTGATATGTTCCATCTAATTTTTAATTTTTATGCCAAGTGAATTATTGACTGTAAAAATCGAAGAGCTCAAATCCAATTAGATTCTAAATTGGATTTCAATTGGAGTCCAATTTTGCATCCCACTAATTTTTTAATTTTTTTGGCTAGTGAATTATTGAGAAACCATTACATATTTTAGAAATGTATGGTTTAAAAAAGGTGTAAGCTAATACCATGTATAATTTAGACATCTTCTCAAGAAAATGTATAGTTTGAATCGTGTAATTGTGATTGTTTTTAATTGTATCCGTACATATGCATGTGGTTATACACTAGTACATAATAATACAATTATCTATTAATAAAGATAAAGACACAAAATATCATTGTTTCTTACTACATTAGAGCATCTGTTTGAGCCCATGCATATATTTCTGTTTATTTTAGCATAATAACATTTTTATTTTATTTTATTTTATATACTTACTTTTTAAAATACCTTACATTAAATTATTTATTTTACACTACACTTCATCAGAATATTAGTTCCTTATCATTTATTATTATTATTATTATTATTATCTCAAATCATCTCTCTCTTCCTCAACCAAAAACCACTGTCCTCAATTTAAATAATTTCTAAAACATTCATTTGCATAGCTACAATAATTTTGTAAAATTTTCCAATCAACCCCAAAATACACCCACGTTAGTCTTTGTATTATTGTACAAAAATACATGTGCTATAGTAATTGTGTAAATTTGCAAAAATACATTTGAGTTACAGAATTATGTAAATTTATATATTTAGTATAATACAAATGTATTTTTGCACAATGATACATAGATTTATGAAGGTGTATTTTAGGGTTGATTGGGTAAATTTGGAGCCTTATGTGGTAAAATTGTAGAGGAAGGAACCAAATATAAAATTGTAAAAAAAAAAACCTCTCTCTCTCTCTCTCTCTCTCTCTCTCTCTCTGTATATATATATATTAAAAAAAATATCTTGGGACTAGGCGTGCCCGGGCCTTCCGTCCCTAATAATTGGACTGTTACCCTTCTCATATATAAAAATAATTAAAAAAAAAACTATAATTTAACCCCATATTATTTTTTAAGCCCAATAATCCAAATATAAGTAATTACAAACCAACACTTACAAGAAGTAGAGAATATTCTACTTACAACACTTACAATTATTTGCAATCCTTAATCCTTGATTAAAGTTTTACTTGGATCATAATACTCTACTTTATCATTAATATAACCCAAAACAACTTTAATATATTCCACTTTAACATTAGTATAACTTGACCCAAACAACTTAATTTAAATTTTGTCGTAAATGTTATAGTATTAGTTTACATATATGAGAAGTTTGTCAATAGAAAAAAAAAAGTTTACATATATGAGACTACTATATTATATCACAGCTAAATTATTATTTTCTTTTTTCAAAATGGAAGCTAAGAGAGAGAATCAATTAGAAAGCTCATTAGTTTTTTTTTTTTTTTTTTTTTTAATATATATATATATATATTAAAATTTTAGAGAATTTTAACCCATGACATTTGCTTTTGATAATTGTTCTTTATCATTAAATTAAGATATCATTTAATTTTTAGTTAGTTGACTTAAATATAACATTTATTTTTAAAGAGGTCTAGATAGTTACATTCTTAAAAAAAAAAAAAAAAAATTTATTCTAAACTAAATTCTTATATGTTTTCAAATTACTATTCTATCAAACACAATCATCCAAATAAGACAACGATAAGTGGTGGATGGGATTTATTATTTTGTGTAACTCTTATGCAACGTTACTTTCAAATAATAATGTGAAGTTTTGTTTTAGCTATATGTACCTACAGAAGTAGGAAAATTATTGTATACTCAGGGGTACTGTAAATGCATACTTTCTTTTTTCATATAAATTGTGGATTCTACTATAAATTTAATTAGTGGAATCCACAATTATGTGAGAGGAAGAAGTATGTATTTATGATACTATAAGAGTATTGTATAATGGACAAAACTTAGGTACAATACCTTAAGTGCTTTTTTTAGGTTTCCCTTTAAAAATTTAGTCATGTAGTTACTTAACTAAAAATAATACTTCATTTCCATGAAAAAAAATTCACATAATAGAATTTAAAAAAAAAACTTAAAAAACAGTACCTAATAAATATTGTACCTAAGTCTTGCTCTGGTATAATTACTCCCGGAAGTATGAGTTGAGAGTAATCCTTACAACTAATGATTTATCCACCAAACCCCAAAACGGATAATATAAAATAAAATTATAAGGGTCTGTTTTGATAGAACTTATTTTGCTGAAACTGAAAATTGAAAACACTGTAGTAAAATAATTTTTAAATATGTGAATAGTACCGTGGGACCAATTTTTAATGAAAAAGTTGTTGAAAAGTGTAATTTGTGGGTCCGTAAACAGTGCATATATACACTGTTCATGTAAAAAGTCAACATTTGCGGTTACTGTTCAATAACACATTACTCTAAAACAAAACGCGTGAAAAAAAAAAAAAAAAAAAACAGAAACGCAGCTTTAGAAACGCAATGCGGAACCCAAACACACACTTTGGTTCCAACGTCTGAGTTTTGCTTTGCGTTTTGCTTTTTTTTTTTTTTTTTTTTTTTTTTTTTTTTCTACACTCGTTTCAGGGGACAAGTACAATAGAGGAGTACTGTTCAGTACTGTTTGGCCGTGTTTTTTTGACATTTCTGTCAATCAGTGGGCTCGTGTACTGTTCATGGACCTACAAATTTCATTTTTTATCAATTTTTTCATTAAAAATGGGTCCCATAGCACTATTCACACATTTAAAAATTATTTTGCTACAGTATTTTCAGTTTCAGCAAAATAAGTTCTATCCAAACACACCCTAAGTGCTCGTTTGGATAGCACTTAACTTTGCTGCGTCTGCATTTTCACTTTTTTTTTTTTTATACATTTCACGCGTTTTGCAGAAAAGGGGGACAAACAACACTGTAGCGGCATTGTAGTAGTACTGTAGCAGTACTGTTTATGGGACCCACAATCACTTTATTCATTAAAAAATATTAAAAATGGGTCCCACGGTACTATTTACACATTTAAATTATTTTGCTACAGTGTTTTCAGTTTTCAGTTTCAGCAACAATAAGTTTAATCCAAACACACCCTAAGTGCTCGTTTGGATAGCACTTAACTTTGCTGCGTCTGCGTTTTCACTCTTTTTTTTTTTTTTTTTTTTTTACATTTCACGCATTTTGCAGAAAAGGGGGACAAACAACACTGTAGGGGCACTGTAGCGGCACTGTAGCAGTATTGTTTATGGGACCCACAACCATTTTATTCATTAAAAAATATTAAAAATAGGTCTCACGGTACTATTTACACATTTAAAAATTATTTTACTACAGTGTTTTCAGTTTTCAGTTTCAGTAACAATAAGTTCAATCCAAACACACCCTAAATATCTCATCTCATCTCATCAAATCAAATACGCAACAGTTTAGCAATACTGCCATGAGCATAAAGTTAAGGGCACTGTATCAACATTCAACAGCTCTATAAAAAAAGTTTAGGGAAATTCCCAAAAAATGACCCAAAAGTTATAGTCATCACATCCAAACACCATGGTCATTTTCGTCCAAGTACAAAAGAATTGGAATTTACACAAAAGCAAGCAAAGAGGTTTCTTTAGCGTGAGAACGAAGTCAACCAGGAAGACGTTGTTAATAGAGTGTTGTACTTCAAAAGTTGGTAGTAGTGGTAGTGGGTCTTTCTTTTCTTTCTCTTCAAACTAGTAAAAACTTTTTAATTTTTGGTTGAGAAATTTGTAAAACTACTTGAGCTTTGAGTTTCTGGGAAATAATTAATTATTAGATTAAGATTAAAATTAAAATTAATGTTGATCTCGAGAAGAAGAAGGGTGATGAGCTGGAGGAGAGTAGGGAAGTCTGTTCAAGCGTTAGTGGCACATGCTTTGCTCTTCTCTTTCACTCTCTTGCTCTCTCTTAAGCTTCAGCGTGCCCTGCCTTATTCTTGGTGGTTCGTATTTTTTTCCCTTCTTCTTTGCTTTTTCTATGTTACTATTGGTATTGCTTTCAATCTGGGTGCTGACAAAGTGGGATAAGAAAATTTTTATTAGAATCCATTTGGGTTCTCAAAGATTGTTTTTTTTTGGCCTTCATGGGTTGGTTCAATCTCTGTATATATGATGTTTCGAGGAGGGAATTGCTTATAAATGTTGTGAAATTGATTGAAACACTTGTGGTTGTGTGTAAAAATGTAAGTCTGTTTGTTTGTTTTTGTATTAGTTGCATGCACTGACTTTATAGATTCTGATTTCTGATTTCTCTGAAATTTGTTTTATTTAGTTTTGTATGGTTGGATTTTCTTATCCATGTGGTTTTAATTCAAATTCTTCTATCTAGGCAGTATTTCGATATAACTGGAATCATTATTTGCTTAAATATTGTGGGAAATGCGATCAAAATTGGCAGTCAGTGAAGTTTAATGTACTTGCAGTTAAGGAAATTATTATGATAAAACTTACAGAAGGGTGGAAAAGTAAAGAAAGAAAAATAAGACTTAAAAAGGGTATAATGAGAATGTTATCATTTTCTTGCTACTTATTTTATTATTATTTGTTTTTGTAAAAAAAAAAAAAAAAAAAACTTTTTCTGTACAATTCACACACATATGGAAGAATGATTTACTTCACATCTGAGAACCATGATGTGGACTCATATAGAGCTCTGATTCTTCCAAGTTCAAAGATCTCACCAATTAGTGCACGTTGATCTGGAAGTGCTGCTTAACCAAGTTTTGACAGGAGTAGTGCAAAACCATGATAGACATAATTTAAAACTGGAATTTTGAGTTTCAAATGCAGGTGTGAATCCCTGCAAGTTGCTTTGAATACTAGCCAAGGAGAGATTATTCATATTCATAGTAAGGGATTTTTCTGATAGTATTCCCTTGCTATTCTTTGGCTAAATTATCTAGCAATTTCAATAGGTAATTACAAACTGAGCAATGTGCTATTAAATATAAATTTGTGTTGAGCACGTGTATGTTCATGTCAAACAATTCAAATAAGTGTACTATCTGTCCATTTCCTGCTGTCTAGAGGGGAAAATTTGGTCTCATTCCATGCATGACAGCTGCAAATTACTAAATGTATCATTACTTATAATCATATTGAGGGTCTATGTTTAAGCATTAACAGCCTTTAAAAAAAAAAAAAAAAAAAAATTCTTGGTTAGGTTTGGTGGATGTTCTTGCAATATCCTGCATGTGGGCTGGCAATAAGAAATAGTATTATTATTAATTGTTTATATGTTATTAAGTGGTTTTTGCTTTTGTTCTTATTCTGCAGGACTGTATTTGCCCCTCTGTGGCTCTTTCATGCTGTTGTAGCACGAGGCAGGTTTTCCTTGCCTGCTCCTTCGCTGCCTCATGATCGCCGTGTATGAGATACTATCTACAACTGTTTTTTTTTTTTTTGGGTGGATATATCATCTTTATTGAGATCAATTTACTATAATAATCTTGTGCAAATCTGAAATTTGGTAGTATAATTAATTATAGTGACAGAAAATTAAACCCTTCTTTCTCATGGACAGTGGGCACCTTGTCATGCCATCATGGCAACACCATTGCTTGTTGCTTTTGAACTTCTGCTTTGTATGCATCTTGAGAGCAGCAGTTATGGTAAGCAAGATCCGTCATGACATAATCATCTACAAATGCTGTTGGGGCTAGCAATTTTATGTTCTAATGGTAATTAAATATGTGACTTAACTTTGATAGATAGAAAAAAAAAATTAAATGCTTGAATTGATTATGACTCTCATCTGTTCGGCTTTTAAATGTTAATTAATTAACATGTTGATGCACTTCCCTAAATGTCTACATGAACGTAAACAGTTTAGGGTTCTTGTTATCATCATTTCTCAATTGTTCAGACCTTATCAATTAATGTTCTTGGCAAACTTGAATATGTTGCAGTTGTAAACTTGAAGATTGTCTTTCTGCCCCTGTTGACATTTGAAATAGCAATTCTGATTGATAATATCAGGTAATGAGCATTTTTTTAAAGATGTTAAGCTGATGCCTCAACATTCATTTTCTGTAATAATGGTGCAATTCACTCTACAAGAAATTCTGGAACATAATCCTGATTAACTCCGCAGACACAACCATAGCTACTGCCACAGGGTAAATGATATATTTACGGGAAGGAGTGATTACCCAACACTTCCATTGAGGAATTCATGCATTTCGTCAACTCTTGCCCTTCCTTATGGTCCAACTACTCACCAAAGTACATTTTCCATGTCTTCCCTTTCTGTTATCAAGCCTTAATCCTGGTCCTTTTTTTTTTTTTTTTTTTTGGTGATTACACTTTCACACAGTACGTCTTCAAACCATGACCTTACCCTTCCCTTTGCTCTTACAAGGGGAGGAAGTCCCATTTGAGCTAGAGTCCATTGGTCTTAAACTCTAGTGTAAGAATTTTATTGCTTAATTTAAATTTAAAAGGTTATGTTAATATGTTTATTCAATTTTTAATTCATTTCGTAAATTGTTGATAAGCAAAATAACCCTGAGTAATTGGTTTGTCTTTTAATATAGGATGTGTAGGGCTTTAATGCCTGGAGATGAAGAAAGCATGAGTGATGAAGCCATATGGGAGACCCTTCCTGTACGTTCTGTAATTATTTTCTCAATTAAAGAATTTTTTTGATGATATTTTTTACTGTAATTTGCCTGGATGATCACTTATGTAGGTGACAATGCTTAGGCCTGCAGAATTCCATCATTTCTGATTATCCCATTATAAATTCTGCATTTTGGTTAAGCCATAGATAACATATATAGTAGCTGTCTAACCATGCTTGCAAACTATTGACTTAGCCCTTTGCCTTTCAATCTTGTAATTGCACGGTTAAAATGATAGAACAAGTTTGCTAGAGGACCATGATAGCCCTCATAAATTAAAAACAATCTTGCACACGTCTCTCTTATGTACTTTATTAATTAATAGATCCTTGTAGGCATTTGCAATGGATGTGCTTGTGCTTCAATTTTTGCAAGTTTCAAAATAAAATTGCAAGGGATGGAGTGATAAGATGACATAGATCTAGTTAGAGGTGTGCATACCTTCCCTGCTGGTGCCTCATAAGTCTAACTTGCATCTCCTTCTCTCTCTCTGAAGGTTGGTAGTTTTATTCCACATTATGGGATACTTATTCCACCTTCAACCCCTCCACTCGGGGATTAGATAATCCTGTTATAGCAGGATTATAATCCACGTCATACATTCTGTCCTGTCTGATGCATAGTATTGGAATCCAAATTGGATTGTCTTTATACTATTGATGGTGCAACCATTGCATGGGTAGAGAAAAAAAATACCCTCTTTGGAAGCATAAGATTAAGGCAAAGCTCAAGAAGGGGGTGGTTAATAAAGTTATTAATATTTTTTTTTGTTTTTTGTTTTTTTGTTTTTCTAGATTCAAGGGTATTTATGTACTTTTGTAACTGTTGGTCCTAGGTCTTACTTTGAGTTTTATTTTATTAATAGATAAGTTTTATTTATTTTATAAGCTTTAATGTGTCTCTTTTGGTCCAATTCAATTAGAGGTTTGTTTACTAGTTAAATTAGGAATCCTAATAATACTGGTACAAGAAAAATTCCTTAAATATTTGTGCTCAATGTCAAGTAATAGATAGAGTTGAGTATTTGGTTGTGAAAGGCATGAGTGCCATAGTGTGATCTTTCTCATCCTTATCTCCTTTATACTCTTGTTTCTTTATCTCTTTCTTGGGTATTGTTCACAAATACTATTCATACAGCCTATGAACACCCTTTGATTCCTAAATCACTATCCAAAATTTTCTAGAAATGTTTGCTTCAAATTCTTGCCCTCTTTCCCTATCTGGATTTTTTTTCTTCAAAATAACACTAAAACTCAAACAATTTCATTAGTTAGCATGTTTTAAAAACTATTTAGCAAAATAACATCTCGAGTGTATGGGACTCGATTTTGTTGTGCTAAATCGAGTATAAAGAACTCGAGTACCATGGAACTCGAGCTTTAAAGACTCGACTTCCAAGAAACCCAGACAAAAACACAAAGAAGAAGAACAAACCAGAAGACGAAGAAGAAACCCAAACCAGAAAATACGAAGAAGAAACCCAAACAGAAACACGAAGAAACAACAAGCCATAAAGAAGGAACAAACTGGAGAGATCAAACCCAAACAGAAACCACAAAGAAGGTGTCCACAAACCCAGATCTCGCTAACCCAAACCGTAGGCAGCGACGGCAAAGGTTCCAGAGGCAGTGGCAGCGAAGCTCAAAGCGAAGGTTTGCCGAATTCCTTCATTTTCTTATCTGGGTCTTTGGGTTTGATGATGTTTCGTTGTTTTTCTTGTTAAGTCTTTGGTTTGATGATGTTTTCCTCTTTGGGTTTGTTGGAAATTGAGTCTTAAAGACTCGAGTTCCATGGAAAACGAGTTTATTACACTCGGTTTAGCACAACAAAATCGAGTCCCTCGTACTTGAGATGTTAGTTTGCTAAACAGTTTTGAAAATGTGCTAACTAATGAAATTGTTTGAGTTTTAATGTTATTTTGAAAAAAAATCCTTCCCTATCTTATCAAACTGTAGTTAAATTAGAGCCCTAAACCTTTCTTGTATGACTAAATAATTTCTTGTAGACAGATTTCCCCAATATGTCCTATGTCACTTTTCCATTGTTTTTCCCCATGCGCCAAACAATGCCCTTGATACACATGTAAAACATACAAGTATATGTTTTCTGGATTTCTTGTTGGGACTACTTGAAGTATCTGTCAACTGCAACAATTTCTTAATTGTTATGATCTGGACAAATGGGAAAAAGAGATGTTTTGTGATAAGAAAAAAATTTATATTACAAAAGAGGGAAAACACAATTATTTAAATTTTAAAGCCATCTTTTCCTAATAACTTTCAATATTGTGTGATATTTGGACAAGGTATTATCATGCAACTGCAAGTGACAATAATGATGAGAATTGTTTTGCTTATTTTGATAATGTGAAAGTTATAATTTTGGAAATTTTGTGTTCTTATTCCTAGTAGTTTTGATACTATATTATCAATCTTTGGTTTCTAGCACTTCTGGGTTGCAATTTCTATGGTCTTCTTTATTGCCGCAACAACATTCACTCTTCTAAAGATATGTGGTAAGTTTGTCAATTTCTTAATTACAATGATTATAAATTGTATATTTTCTGAATCTTGATTATGCTACTAATCTCTCTACTTGAATCTTTTTGTTCTTTTGTATTGTAGTTTACCTATATAGGCATTCGGTTTGGTGTTATGACAAACTGACCCTGTTTTAAAGTTCTAAAGAAACCATCTTCTTTGCAAATTTTATTGTGGTGTTTTTTTCCATGTTTGTCTTCTTTCTTCTTTTCAATGGTTAATAATCAGAGTAAATTACATAAACCACCCCAATGTTTGGTGTAATTACATTTGTTATATACACGATTTTCGGCAAATGACACATCCTTCCTAATTTTGAAAATAATTAATACTCCGCCCTTCCGACCCCTTCCTGGTTGAACAAAGCTAGAAGTCGACTCAAAGTAATAGTCCTAGAGAGAGAGAGAGAGAGAGAGAAATCTTAAATGGGTGCTCAATCTGTTGCTGTGAGAGAGGAACACATCCCAAAGGTGAAACTGTGAAGTATAAAAATAATAACTCACCTAGAAAATAATTTAATTCAAACCAAAAAAACCCTAAAAAAAAAGTCAAATCATTCACAAAACAATACTTTAACATTTAAGCATAGCAAAACTGTGAAATATCAGACTTAGAACTCACCTAATCAATCAATCATCTTTGATTCTGTATCAATACAATCCCAAGACCAAAAGAGAGGTCTCAAATTAAGGGTTTCACAACTCAACTCGAGCACCACTGTGGAGTGTTGGCATGAAGTTATTGATGTAGGGTTACCAGATTTTTCAGTGTTGGGGTTGTGTGGTTGTGGCTTGGGCTTTGGTTTTTTTGGGTATAGGATGTTTGGTGGGTTTGTGATTTTTGTTTGACTTGCTGGCACCTTGCAAAACCAACAACCGTGGGAGGTGGAGAAGATGAGGGTTGAAATAGAAAAGAAAGGGGGATGGGCAGGTGGTGGTAAGAGAGGTGGAAGTGCCGGTTTGGCTAAAAAAATATTCTTTTTTTGGGCATATTCCTTTGAAAGGGAATATTGTGTGACCATTGTTAATACTTGTTGATTGACATAGGGGGTCAAGGGGCTAGAGTGTTAATTATTTCTGAAACTAAGAAAGGTATTGTTGTTTATTGAAAATTGGGTATAGGCATATAGCACTTGTAGTCACACCAAACCTTGACGGAGGTTGGTGTGATTTACTCAATTATTTCCAAATGCCATTTTGAGATTAAGTAAACAGATTCAAGAAATCAGCTCTAAAGAAAGTTATTGCCCACATTATTTGGTTATTCCAAGAGACTTTCCACTCCCATTTTAATGGAAATCTGATTGAGTTAAATGGTTATATTTGGTTGTCATCGAAATGGTTATATTTGGTCTATCATTCCTCATTGCTTATTGTGGTGTCTTTGGAGGGAGAGGAATAGTAGATGTTTTGAAGATTCTGAGAGATCTATTCCAGAACTCAAGCTTCTCTTTTTTAGAACTTTAAGGGATTGGTTGTTTGCTTTGCAAAATAAATCATTCCTTTCTTTTATTGATTTCCTAAACTCTTGCAATTTTTGTATTTGATTTCTTTTCCCTTGTTCACTCCCTGTGCACTAGGGTGTTCATTTTTTATCAATATATCTTATTACTTATCAAAAAAAAAAAAAAAAAATACATTCAATAAGTAATGTGCCAAAAAAGTTGTGGCATGGGCTACTTGGATAATCAAGAAAAAAGGTTATCTTGAGGACTAGAAGATAATAGCAATCATGAAAAGCATTTAAAAAATTAACATGGGTGTCAATCTTGGACATAAATATGAGGTGTTTTACACTGTTGACCAATACAAATCAGTAAATCATATAAGATATAAATAATTTTTTATCCAACATAATGCATAGAAAATGTATGACATCAAAATTGGTTTAATGCCCTTGTTCTATATGTGTAGATGGAGAGAAATATTGAAGTGTTGAAATGATCTGAATTGATCCTGTAGAATAAATATATATAGATTTATTGTAAAATCAAGCATTCAAATGTCACCAATCATAAGTTGTGACAATATTGAAGAAACAAAAGAAACTAGTAATAAGAGAAGAGAGGAATAAAATAATTGTATTATTGCTTGCTTATTCCACTATGTACAACTCTGATTAAATAGAGAAACCCTACAACTTATAATAGGAATACAATAGCAGAAATAGAGAAACCCTACAACTTACTCAGTTTCCTTCTCTGAATATTTCCTTCACCTTCATGCCCAAGATTATACCATATATAGCTTTCCACACATACCATACATAGAATCTGTCAACACTCCCCCTCAAGCTTTTTTTTGATAAGGAATAAGATATATTGAAAAAAAGGAACACCCAAGTGCACCGGAAGTGAACAAGGGAAAGGAAATCAAATACAAAAATTGCAAGAGTCTAGGAAAACAATAAAAGAAGGGAAAGATTTATTTTGCAAAGCAAACAACCAATCCCTTAAAGTTCTAAAAAAGAGAAGCTTGAGATCCGGAATAGATCTCTTAGAATCTTCAAAACATCTACTATTCCGCTCCCTCCAAAGGCACCACAATAGGCAATGAGGAATGATAGACCAAATAAAACCATTTCGATGACGACCAAAGCTGCCTTGCCAACATCGCAGCAGCCCCAAAACAGAGTGAGGCATAACCCAAGAAACTCCAAAAAGACCCAAAACCATAGACCAAAGATCCGAAGCAAAAGGACAATGAAGGAATAGATGGTCAATCGATTCACCATTTCTCTTACACATGTAGCACCAATCCAAAATCCATACCTTCCTTTTACGTAAATTGTCAATCGTCAAGCATTTCCCTAAGGCAGCAGTCCAAACAAAGAAAGCAACTCTAGAGGGAATCTTTTGCTTCCAAATACTTTTCCAAGGAAATCCAAAGAAGGCGGAGCCAGCCAAAATTCTATAATAATCACTAACCAAGAAACCTTTAACTTTGCTAGGAATTCAACACATTTTATCCTCACCTAGCCCCCTTATAGAAGAACCATAAATGGTTTCCAAGAAATCAGACATAGCCTCTAGATCCCGAGCATGGACACCCCTAACGAATCTCACATCCCAAAAGCAAACACCATTGGTGGACATCAAAAGCTCAGCCACACTGGCATCCTTATTCCTGCAAAATCTGAACAAGTCCCGATATCTAACAGCAAGAGAAGTCTCTCCACACCACCGGTCCTGCCAAAACTTCACTCTAGACCCATCACCAATATCATATAGAATATGGCGAGAGAAGGAAGGCCATCCCTGATGGATATTTTTCCATAAACCAACACTATAAGGGCCAAACACAACTCTGGTACACCAGCCCCCCCCACATACATCCATATTTTATCTCTATCACTTGCCTCCAAAGGGCATCTTCCTCAATCCCAAATCTCCAAAGCCACTTCCCAAGCAAAGCTTCATTGAAGAGTCTTATCTTCCTTATCCCTAAGCCACCCGAAGAAATAGGAGAACAAACAGTAGCCCATTTAACCAAATGAATTTTAGGATCATCTCCAAAACTGCCCCATAAAAAATTCCGCTGGAGCCTCTCAATTCGGTTAGCCACACTAGCAGGAATAGGAAATAGAGATAGAAAATAAGTGGGCAAATTAGAAAGGGTGCTTTTGATTAGGGTGACTCTACCTCCCTTGGATAAGTATAAGCGTTTCCAACCCGCCAATCTCCTCTCCATTTTCTCCAGAATTGCATTCCAAATAGTCTTATCAAGCTAAGGCGTAGATATCTCTCATGCCCAGCTTGTCTAGAATTTTGTGGAAGTGATTAGTTGCTACCCCCTTGGTCAAGATGTCTGCGAGTTGATCTCCAGTTCTTACATATGGAGTACAAATGATGTCTTTATGCAGTTTCTCCTTGATAAAGTGTCTATCAATTTCAATATGTTTCGTCCGATCGTGTAGAAATGGGTTATGAGCAATATTAATTGCTGCTTTATTGTCACAAAACAGCTTGATGGGATCCTTACTGTCATATCCAAGCTCCCTCAATAATATCTTCATCCATAATATCTCACATATTCCATGGGCCATTGCTCTAAACTCAGCCTCTGCACTGGATCTTGCAACCACTGATTGTTTCTTACTCCGCCAAGCAACCAAGTTACCTCCAACAAATAGACAATATCTAGAGGTGGAGCGTAGGTCTATGATTGAACCTGCCCAATCAGCATCTGTATAGGCTTCTATCTTCAAGTGATCATGACGAGCAAATAGTACTCCTTTACCCTGTGAGGATTTCAAGTACCAGAGAATTATATGAACAGCTTTCATGTGCGTTTCTTGTGGCGAATGCATAAACTGACTTACCACACTTACTGCATGAGCGATATCTAGTCTAGTGTGTGATAAGTAGATTAGTTTGCCAACTAGTCGCTGGTATCTCCTTTTTTCCCCTAGGGGGCTGTTGTGGTCTTCTCCCAACTAGGCATTTTGCTCTATTGGATTATCAATAGCTATCCTAACATTCTGCTCTATTGGATTACCCTAACATTCCTGTTTCTTTGAGAAGATCAAGTATGTATTTCCATTGGGAAAGAAATATTCCATGCCTTGATCTTGCCACCTCAATGCCTAGAAAGTACTTTAGATTTCCCAAGTCCGTTATATCAAATTCTCGTGCCAAGGATTGATTTAGTCTTTAAATCTCTTCCTCATCATTTCCAGTTAGCACCATATCATCCACATAGACAATAAGAGCTGTCACTTTTCCCTGTAGGGAATGCTTAATAAATAATGTATGATCAGCCTGACTTTGATCGTAGCCAAATTTCTGCATAGCTCACGAAAACCTTTCAAACCATGCTCTAGGAGATTGTTTCAGTCCATACAAGAATTTCTTTAGTTTGCACACTTTCCCATTAGAAGCTGGTAGCTTAAGGCCAGGGGGGAGTTCCTTGTATACTTCTTCTTCAAGATCTCCATGGAGGAAAGCATTCTTTACATCAAATTGGTGTAGAGGCCAATCTTGATTTGCTGCCAATGAGATAAGAACTCGTATAGAGTTCATCTTTGCTATTGGTGTGAATGTCTCCTCATTATCAATCCCATAGTTTGTGTGAAACCATTTGCAACCAATCTAGCTTTGTATCTTTCCACTGACTCATCTACTTTATGCTTAATTATAAACACCCACTCGCATCCAACTGCCCTTTTTCCATTCGGCAAGTCAACTAAAATCCCATTTATCATTTTTCTTAAGAGCTCTCATCTCTTCTTGCATAACTTCTTTCCATTTTGGGTCTCTTAATGCTTCCTGGAAGGTTTGGGGAATAGACATAGAAGATGACTTGGATAGGAAAGAATGAAATACAAGTGAGATATGTTAATAAGAAAGGAAATTTGATATGGGATGATGAGTGCATGATCTAACTCCTTTGAGTTGTGCAATAGGAAGATCAATATCATTTATGGTGGGTATAGAGAGAATAGGAGTAGAATTACCTGAGTCAAGTTTAGATGATTGCTCGAGAGCTTTAGGAGTAGTCCACTTTTCTAGCGCCTTGAATAGACCCTTAGTTCTTTCACAGGTGTCTCATTTGGCTTATCATCAATGGATGACAACTCATTATTAGCCTCTTGCACTTCAGCATCAATGGAATCGGTTTTCAAGTCAATATCAGCGGAGGTACTAGGAACAAGTAAGGGCATAGAAAACTCCTCATCACCATTATACTGCCCTTGAGGAGGAGTTTGAGGTGAGGAGAAGTAAAATTGTGTCTCAAAGAAGGTTATAACCATTGACACCAAGTGTTTTTGAGGAGGATGATAACATTTTGATGCAAGACAACCACACTATTTCAATGGAACAATTAAACAACAACAAAACAAAGGATAAACCCTAGGAGTCAGCACCAAGCAAAATTGGAGTCGGCACCTGTGTAAAAGAAACACACGTTTATTATAATTCTCAAAGTTGTCTTACAATAATCAGAAAAAAGTGCTTAAATAGCAAATAACAAGATGCATAAAAAAAACCCTAATTATTAAATGCTCGGGCTTGCTTAATCTTCAAGCCCAATTACTAGTAGGCTCCATCCATAAGGCCACAGGTTGGGTCGTCTGCCTTTTGCTCTTTCTCCCATACATGCGTATAATTGGAGGTTTGTACCTTGTGTCAGCACCAACTCCCCCTCGGGTGAGAAGAACTCGACCTCGTCGAGTGGAAATCTGAAGAGCTCTGATAGTACTCAAGCAAATCAGTATCCAGTCGATGTAGCTCATCTCGAGTAATCCATGTGCAATCAAAATCTGGTTGCCCCCGCCAATGAATTAGGAAATGGTGAACTCCTCCATCCCTGGTAGAAACAATCTGTTAATCTAAAATAGCATCAATAGATTCTTTATGTGCATAGGGCAGATTTAAGGGTAAAGGAGTAGGGATAGGGGCATCAATAGGATCAAGCAAAGGCTCATCAAAAGGGGTATCAAGAATAACTGTGGGGCCTATAAGCAAATAGATCCTCTATATTGAAGGAGGAGTTCATATCATAATCATTGGGAAGGTTAATGACATATGCATTTAGGTCAATCCGTTTCAATACCTTGAATGGTCCAGCACTACGAGCCTACAATTTCTTAATAGTCCTAGAGGGAAATCGCTTAGCTAGGTTGTACGGACACGCCATTTTTGGCGTCGTATCAGACATGTGTCGGACACCGGAACGGGTATGACTCGCCGAATTCCGGTATCCGGCGAGTGTCCTCATTTTTTTTTTTTTTTTTTTTCGACACACGTCGACGCGGCACCGACATGGCTCCGACGCGGCTCCGACGTGTCCGACACGCCAGCAGTGAAGAAAAAAAAGAAAATTTCAGCATATTTTGGGTCATTCCGGCTATTCCGGCCAATTTTGGCTGAAATGAAAATTTCGTCCGATACAAGATTTTGACTGAAAAAAAAAAAAAAATCAAAATCCTACCTCCTCCTTCTGGGTTTCGTGCTTTTCTTCCTCCTCTTCTTCTTCTTCTTAATTTCGGTCTCTTCTTCTTCTTCTTCTTTTGGTTTCGGTTTGCTACCAGACTACCTCTTCTTCTTTATTTGTGTGTCTTGGCTGTCCTCCACTTGTGTTTAGAGTTTAGACTTTAGAGTCTTTAGGCTTTAGATATTTTCTTTGTTTTGTGGTGTTTGTGAGCCCCACGTAATACTCATTCCTTCCAGGTTCTTTTGTTTTGTCCGTTTGAATTTAATTAACATTTTTTTTTTGGCTTTGTTTTGTTTTTGTGAACCTCACGTGACTCATAATAAAAAAGAAACTTTCAACCTTTTGATTCCATAGTCACTAAAATTAGAAAAAGCATAGGACTATAAATTTTTTTACAACTTTTTGTTACAATTGTGATGTGATAGATTGTGATTGGTGAAAAAAAAAAATTATATACTTATAACTTTAAAACCTTCAATATTTATTATATGGATTTTTTTATCAATAATATATATATATATATATATGTATATAAAATAGTGGTAAGCCCGAAATAGTATGCAATGATATGCCGAAATAGGTCGGTACCGAAACATTTCGTTCCAATAGACAAACCGAAACAGGGTCCGAAACGGTATTCATAACATTGATTTTGAGAAACCCACCTCTCAAGTTCTCAACCCACCCTCCCTCTGACCTTTGCCGTTGCCCTCTGTCCCTCGCCGGAGCTAGATCGGGCCAATAAGTTTTAACGTTTTGTCTTTTTTTTTTTTTTAATCCCACTCTCACAGTTAATGTGTTTCTTTACTCAGCCTTTTGTTTTGACTTATAAATTATAATATTTATTATGAATTTAGTGATTTTTGTTTTTGTATGTCCTGCTATAGTTTTATTTATTTATTAAAGTTAAATATTGTGTATATTATTGTACTACTTTGGGTGTTAGTTTACTTATTTGTAATTCTTACATAATTTAAATTCTAGACATAAACGTATTTTATGTCTAAAAATATTAAAAAATATGGCTACATATAAAATATAATTAATTATTTAACCGCCATGTCTTGTCCTTATTTTTCAAAAATTGCCGTATCCCCATGTCCGTGTCTGTGCAACATAGTCGCTTAGGTCGAATCTAAATCATGACATAATCTCCTACCTTAAACTCTGCATGACGTCGACGAGTGTTAACATGAATTTTATATTGAGAATTACTTACTTGAATTTTTTTGCGAATCTCATTATGCAAATCATGAATATATCCAAATGCCCTCAGCATACTCAAAAACTCTAACATGTGGGGACATGGGCAAAAGATCTAGGGGCTTCCTAGGTGCATAACCATGCACAACCTCAAAAGGACTAGTGCCTATAGACCTATTGACAGAGTTATTGTATGTAAGTTGTGCCGTAGGAAGAATTGAATCCCAATTTTGATTGGCTTCATCCACTAGACACCGAAGGAGGTTGCCTAGACTGCAATTAATCACCTCAGTTTGACTATCAGTTTGAGGATGAAATGCAGTGGAAAATTTCAATTTGGCGCCTACTAAATGCCACAAAGTCTTTCAAAAATAACTTATGAAGCGAACATCCCTATAAGACACTATGGTTTTGGGAAGATCATAAAGTTTGACAATCTCATCAAAGTAGAGCTTTGCAATCTTAGAAGCATCAGAGGTCTTAGAACATGGTAGAAAATGAGCCATCTTAGAGAAGCAATCAACAACTACTAGAATAGAATCATGCTTCCTAAAGGTGCGGGATAATCCTAACACAAAGTCTATACTCACATCCTGCTACGGGCGATTTGGCACAGGTAGAGGTGTATACAAGCTAGTGTTTTGCTTGCGATGTTTGGCTAGTTGACATGTACAACACTGACCAATTATTTAGGCAATGCCCCTCTTAAGACCAGGCCAATAGAATTGACGTTCCACTTACCCAATTGTTTTGTCTCGGCCAAAATGACCTGCAAGTAGTCCTTTTAAGGTTGGGTGGTCTAAGTGTTGCTCCCTAGATTTGCTATAAATGAGGATGTTATCAAAGTACACAACCAAGAATTTGCCCATAAAAGGCTTGAGCACTTGTGTCATCACGCTCATAAAGGTACTAGGAGCATTGGACAATCCAAAAGGCATAACCATCCACTCATATCAACCGTCTTTCGTCTTGAAAGCAGTTTTCCATTCCTCGCCAGGACGAACCCTAATTTGATGATATCCACTTTTCAAGTCTATCTTTGAGAAGATTGTTGCTCCAGCCATCATATCCAACATATCATCCAATCGAGGGATAGGGAAACGATATTTCACAGTGATCTTGTTGATGGCACGACTATCAACACATCCTCCAAGTTCCATCTTTCTTTGGAGTCAAGAGTGTAGGGACTGCACATGGACTCATACTTTCATGAACAAATCCCTTTTGAAGTAGTTCTTCTACTTGCCTTTGCAATTCGACATGTGCAGTAGGGTTCATCCTATAGTGAGGCAAGTTTGGGAGGGTTGCTCCAGGCACAAAATCTGTAGTGTGTTGTATGTTATGCATGGGTGGTAAATGATTGGGGAGTTCCTTAGGGAAAACATTTCTAAATTCTTGGAGCACTGACTTCACTTCTTCAGGTTGGCTTCACGGGCCTCCCCATTGAGTTCCTTGGCAACTAAGGCAAACACAACTGATTCTTGAGCCGCCACCATTTCAAATGCCTTTGTGCTTATGATGTTCAAACCTTTCGCCTTTCGTATTTCTTTCTTCTTGCTCATGTCGATTGGCTTGGGTTTCAAAGGATTGAGCACAATTTTCTTACCTTCAAACACAAATGAGCAAGAGTTGGATCGCCCATGAAGGGTGACGACGACACATCTTTTTTTTATGACTATGGAGGAGGTGTCTACCCAAGACACTTTATATGGGTTAGGATGTGTGATCAATTTCAAGCCTAGGCGGGAAACAACGTTAGAGGACACCGCCTTAATATAACTCCTACTATCTATAATAACTTTGCAAGTTTTTTCCCCACACTTGGTGTAAGTTTGGAAGATAGCACTTCTTCGCCAATCATCAGTGTCTCTTTGTTGTGCCAATGCACACCTTACCACATTCACTCTGGGGACACCAAAGATGTCCTTGAAATCATCAACTGGGGGAGATATGGCTCTAACGCATGTGAGGTAGCTAGGATCATCTTCCCATTCTGCTTCAACATCTTGGATTTCTTCGACATTTGGGTCATACACAAGCTCCTCAACATCTTTGACCTTTTCATCATCTTCTTGAATGACAAGGGTTCTAGAGGGACATTTAGTTGCAATATGTCCAACCCCATTGCATTTGAAACATTGGAGGCGAGAACCTAATCTTGAAGGCTCGTTGGCCATGCCCTTTCCCTTATCATCTTTTCTTGGTGGGGTGCTATTAGGGTTGATCTTTGGATGGGGTTTGCTACCAAAAGGTTGAGGGTTGGTAGGGGTATTCCGGAGCTCAGAACGTCGCCAAAAGATAGATTTGGATGCTAATTCACAATTCCTAGCAAGGTCATATGCCTGGTCTAAGGTAGTGGTTCCTCGGGTGATAATCTCGCCTAGTAGGTTAGCATTTAAACCTTTCTTGAACCTATTGAGCGTGACAACCTCTTCCTTGACTATTCAAATTTGTCTTTTGAATTCCTTGAATTTCTCTATATATTTAGCCACAGGAGTAGTGGCTTGCTTCAAGCGATCCCATTCCTCAAGGAGGGAGCTCTTATAAGTTGGAGGAAGATAATTCCTCAAGAGTGCATCCTTCATCTCAATCCAATTAGTAATGGGGGGGTTCACATGGTCGCCTAAGGGTATCCTCAAGGTCCTCCCAGAAAAGGTTGGCTCTTCCAATTAACTTCATCCTGGCATACCTCACTTTCTTATCCTCAGCCCAATGGTAATAGTCAAAGAATTTCTCCATCTGACGTAACCAATTAGTGAAAACCTATGGGTCTAGGCAACCATTAAAGGAGGGTGCTTCTATCTTTTCCTTGGACATTCTATCATCATAATCCCTAGGGCCATTGTGATTATAGTGATCATGTTCGAAGTTTGGAGCCCTATTGAAGTGATCGTGTTGATTTTGTCTAAGCATGTTATTTCCTTCATGGTTATTAGTCTCTTTTTGAGATGCTTCAACTCGCTCTACCCTCTCCAGTAAAGCATGGACAGTTTTTGCTAGGCTCTCAATGGTTTGCTCTAAGGAAGACTTAGGCTTAGAAGTGGATTGATGTTCAAGGTTTGACATGATGCGACCACTACGTAGATGCATGCACCCCTATAATTATGAATGCAGTTGAGATTCCCAAAAAGTTCGAGTAATCAATTCTCAATGTAAAATCAAGGTCAAGCAAGAGTGCATGTAGAGGCTAGATCAATGAATCGAAGGAATAAATTGTCGTCAAGTAATGATAGTGTTCACAATATTGAGAGATAGCCCAAATGAATTGCAACTTCCACAAAATAAAAAGCTCAACAGTTAATAAAGAGAATCAAATACTTCAAAGGATTTTTTTATTTATTTTATTTTTTTGTCTTTGGCTAATCAAAGGAAACAAATAACTTTTTATTTTTTATTTTTTTATGGGTATTGAAAGAAACAAATGGCCTACACAGCAACTAGCTATCAAAGCAAAAGTGAAGTAACTAAGCTGGGGTATGCACTTTAAGAAACTAGAGATGTATTTAAAAATGAAAAATTGAGTCTACCAAAGAAACAAAGAAAGAAAACCTGATCCCTGTAACGGAAGCCCACTTGAATAACTTGTTCTTGGTCTTGGGCTAGTCTGTCATGGGCCTGGGCTCTTCTACTGCTTGGTTTGATTTTTTTTTTTTTTAATGCCAAATAATATGATACACTACTCAAATATTAAGGAGACTTAAACGAAACAACAGGAACTCAAAATAACCAACGAAACTCAAAATGAAAACTCTTTGCGATGAAGGTCTTTGATTGGCACTGGGGAGTCGATGGCTGGTGGTAGCGTGAAGGTGGGGAAGACAATGGCGGCACGAAACATGGAAGACCAGTGGTTGCTTGCCTCGGGTCTTGGCAGCGGCAGTGGTTCGACATTCTCAGTAGTGGTGGGTCGAGGTTGATGATGGGTCTCGGCGGTTGGTGGGCTGATGGGCCTTGCGTGGGTCACTTTTTTTTTTTTTTGTTATGTGGTTTCTAGGTTCTGTGATCAAAGGCGGGCACGAATGATGGTCACAGGCTTGGAAGGGTCGCTGGCTTCTTGGATAAAAACTCGTGGATAAAGAGGGTATATACAGATTGGGATTGGCTTGGGCTTGTTCAAGATCTCATTAGGTAAGAACTTGAAAGTTAATGTCATTTTTGGCTGCTTTGTTCTCTGATGATTGTGCTTCTTCAAGAGTTTGCCTACGGTTGTGTTGTATGGACCGAAAGTTTGCTTCGATACCAAAATTGACGCAGGACAACCACACTATTTCAATGGAACAATTAAACAACAACAAAACAAAGGATAAACCTTAGGAGTCAGCACTAAGCAAAATTGGAGTCGACACCAGTGTAAAAGAAACAAACGTTATTATAATTCTCAAAGCTGTCTTACAATAATAAGAAAAAAGTGCTTAAATAGCAAACAACAAGATGCATTAAAAAAAACCCTAATTATTAAATGCTCGAGCTTGCTTAATCTTCAAACTCAATTACTAGCAGGCTCCATCCATAAGGCCACAGGTTGTGCTGTCTTCTTTTTGCTCTTCCTCCCATACATGTGTATAATTGGAGGCTTGTACCTTGTGTCCACACCACATTTATATCCCTTTTGAGTAGGAGAGTGACCTATAAAGACACATTTGAGGGCATGAGGGTTTAATTTACTCCTAGATTGACCATGAAGATGGACAAAGCAGATACACCCAAAGACATGAGGAGGGATGATAAAATTAGAGGATGGTACATATGAAAAAAGTACCTCAAGTGCCCTCTTGAAGTCAAGGTTGCGAGATGGCATTCTATTGATGGATAAGTTGCAGTGAGCAAGGCAGCTCCCCAGTAGGACTTTGAACATTGGCAGTAAGGAGAAGATCCCGTGTGACTTCTAAGAGATGTCGATTTTTTTGTTCAGCAACCCCATTTTGTTGAGGGGTATAAGCACAAGTGGTTTGTGAATAATACCATGTGCATGAAAATATTTTTGAAGAGTACCAAACATATATTCAACCCCATTGTCTGAACAACTCGTTTTTATTGAGGTGTTGAATTGCATTTGAACCATTTTGTGAAACATTTGAAAGACTGTAAACACATCACTTTTGTCTTTTAACAAATATACCCAAGTAGTTTGTGAAAAATTATCAATAAAGGAAATAAACCAACGACACCCATTTAGAGAAACAACCCTAGAGGGCCCCTAAACACCAGTATGAATAAGTGAAAAAGGTGCAGAACTTTTATTACTACTAAGAGGAAAAGACACTCGATGGTGTTTGGCTAGTTCACATGTCTCACATTGAAATTTGGAACCATTATTATGCTGAAATAAAGAAGGAAATTTTTTTGTAACAATGTAAAAGAGGGATGTCCTAGCCTTTGATACCATAACCAAATCTGAGCTACTGAGTCATCTGATTGCACTGTATGATAAGCCTTTTTGAGCCATCCTTGTGCTTTGGATTGTGTCCAGATAGTAGAGACCATCCTTAAGGCAACCATTGCCAATCAAATGCCTCGTGGTTAGGTCCTGGAAAAAACAGTAGGATGAGTAAAAAATGGCTCGGCAATTTAACTTAAGGGTTATACGAGCAATCGATAATAAATTTGCAGCCAAGTTAGGAACATGAAGCACAGAAGATAAAGCCATAGATGGAGTCACAAAAATTGAACCTTTACCAGAGATAGGTGATAAATAACCATTGGCTAATTTTGTCCTTGTTGGAACAAAGGTTATAGGAGGAAAAAGATGAGGATTTACCAGTCATATGATTTGTAGTTCCCGAATCAATTACCCAAGGATCATCAGGCATTAAGGGCTGTAGTTAAATTACCTGAATGGGCAGAGGATGAGGATGTATTAGTAGGTGTTTCCAATCGAGCCATAAACTGACGCAGTTGTGCCAACTCCTCGGTGTTAAGTGCCCTCTCATGAGTAGGAGCTGAAGTTGGTGCTGGAGGTATGTCCTTAGTGGAAGTAGTGTGGTTTGCACATGGACAAGAGAATCCACCAGAACGGCCCCCTTGTTCTCTTGTAGGACGGCCTTGAAGCCTCCAACATGTCAACAGATATATTAATTTTGACTTGTATTATGCAAAACTGCAGCATTTTGATGCATCGCTATGAAAGTGAAGTATATCCTTTCAATTAATGAAAAGTTGAAAGAGGAATAGGCAAAAAACCAATATGAACTTTAAATAGCTTTATCATTTATCAATGGGAATAAGATTTATTTTATGTTCCTAACAGGCTAACCTAGTCTCATGCTGTTTCTGCTCATATTCCAAAAAATCTTAGGGCATGGATGTTGAATTCCAGCTCCCATGGTCTATGTTAGTAGTTTCCAATTTGGAGATCTAATAATTATTAGAATATCAATGATGACACTTTGAAACACGTGGCTCTTGTATAATTACCAATTCTCCCAAAAGTTTAAGCAGTTAGGAAATTGTGAATTTAATCACTTAACTATAATTCTAACACCCCCCTCATGTGTGGGCCTAGACTCTTCTTAATAATTGTGGCCTGACATGTGAGATTTTTAACATTTTAAATGGGAAGTAGAGTAAACTTAGGGATCGAACTTAGGATCTCTTACTTTGATACCATGTATAATTACCAATTCTAAAGCTTAAGCTGTTAGGAAATGGTGAATTTAATCACTTAACCATAATTCTAACAGCACTAAACATGCAATCAACGCGTGGTATGCACAGTGGCTGTGTTGTGTTTGCATGTAAAATTTAGATTCATATTCTTAGTCTTCACATAACAAAATATTGTTTCTAACTTTCTTTACAACTACATTCAGGTGACGTAGCTGCTCTAGGCTGGTGGGACTTATTTATAAACTTTGGGTATGATTTTTTTTTTTTTGGCAGTAATGTTTGATGATGGTATATTTGGTCTCCGCCTCTTGAGATAATTCTTGTTCATCCATTTGCAGTATAGCAGAGTGCTTTGCCTTTCTTGTTTGCACAAAGTGGTATAATCCAGCTATTCATAGGCAGTCTCAGATTAGAGAATCTTGTTCATCTTCAATGACTTTTAGATATGTTGACTGGAATAGAGGCTTAGTGGTTTCTTCAGATGAAGACCAGCACCAAAGGGGGATGTGCAACCTGCAGGACATTGGTGGACATGTAATGAAAGTTCCTTTTATTGGTTTCCAGATCCTACTTTTTATGCGCTTAGAGGTATGAATGTTGAAAACTTTGAATTGTGAATATATTTGGAAGTTCTTTGAGTTGTATTCATTAATTTATACTACCTTTTTTTCTTTTATTTTTTTCCCCAGGGAACACCATCTGGTGCTAGGCATATGTCATTTCCAGTCCTTTTTGCTCCTCTTTTTTTGTTGCAAGGAGCTGGGGTCTTATTTGCTGCATATAGATTGGTGGAGAAAATTGTTCTTCTACTGCATAGTGAAGTTGGCTCTGGGACATATATTGCTCTAGCATCAAAAGCTTTTGATTTTTTTGGGTTTTTGCATCGTGGATCAAGGTAATGGTTTAACGTTATTATTATTTTTAATATTTGAAAGGCCTTTATTGTATTCTTTTAAGCTTAACAAATACGAAGCACAAACAAAATGTAAAAGCTGCTCCTGTCAAGCAATTTTGTTACTTATGGTTCATTCCTGTTAATAGGTTGCTAGGTTGGTGGTCAATTGATGAAGGAAGTCGAGAGGAACAGGCTAGACTTTATAGTGCTGGGGATTCTGGGTGAGTATTTTTTATTCTAAAGATCAGTACCTTATCTTTATTTATGCAATCTTCTTTTTGTGCTTGGCTGCTAACTTGTCAGAGCAACTTAGAGAGCCTCGGTTTTTCTATGTTGAGGTTCTAAGGATTTAAGTTGGTTGTGTTAATATTTCATTGTAGATAATGCTTGCACATGGTGGATATTATTTCTTAACATAAATGCCATGCATAATACGGCTTTTAGACTAGCCACTTTCCAATAAACAATACGATTGACTATGCCGGTATTGTATTAAAATTTTGATCTTCATTCTTCAGGAACAAAATCTCTACCTTCTGTCACTAAAAGAATTGCTACAAAGTTTTCTAAAATGGCAGACATTGTGGTTCTTCCATCTTGGAATTTGTGAAGAATGTAAAAAAATTTTCATTTCCCATTGTTTCCATTGATTAATGGACACAACCACAAGAGCAGATGATCACTTTATTATATCAATGTTTGTCACTAGCTAGTCAAGTGTCTGTTTATGTGAAAAATTGTGGTGGTGTTCTTTTCTAGTAAAAACTATCCTGTCCACATGACGCCCATGGATCTGCACAACCCCTTGTATTTTGTGTGCTTGGTCATTCGTGAAAGATTATATATTTGTATTAAAGTATTGATTTTTGCAACAAACTAAACGATACCCTGTCAGGGCATGTATTTTTTTTGTGGGATTTGTGTATTTTTGTAATGCTTTCTAGTAACTCTTGTTACATCTCATTGTCTTTTTTTTTCTAAATCTATTGCATGGTATCTTTGTAGTCTGATGGAGTAGTTCATTAATAAAAATAATAATTATTGTTCTTGATCTCTGCTTAATCCATATCATTCAGGTATAACACTTTTGCACCTGATATTGTGAAGAAAATGCCTAAATCAGATCTTGTTGAGGAGGTAAACGCATTATTTTTTGTCCCTATTATTCAATTGTACCTCTTTTTTGCATCATTTTGTCCACATAACAGCATATCTGTTACTTGGTCTGGTTAAAATTGCAGTGAATTTTAAATATGTTTTATTCCAATTGACCTTTTCCATATTATATTTTCAATTCTTTTCGTCTCAGATCTGGAGATTACAAGCTGCACTTAGTGAGCAAACAGAGATTACAAAGTTCAGCCAGCAGGAGTATGAAAGGCTTCAAAATGTAATATTTTGAATCTTGACTGAATATCTCCGTGTAAATTTTTCTGAGTACTGCTTTTTGAAAATCATCTACAACTACTACAATAACATCCACTCCTTTTCAAGCTGTTGAATTAATTATCAAGAATTACCATACTCACATTTTTCTAGTCAATTGTATTTAAGGTTTAGATTTTAAACCCTTCCAAAATATAAGCATTTCCAAAATTCTCTGAAGTAATTTGTGGGAAAACAAACAGAAAAATGTATAAACTTAGGAATTGGCACCTAGTGTTGCTTCAAACCAGCAAAACACGACAGAAGACCTAGAAATCAACACCTAGGTTGCCTAGAATCAACATGAAGCCATTGAAAAAATTCTAACATAAATTTATTCATCTACCAAAAAAAATTTTCTCCATTGGAGTATATGACTACTAGGCCAAATCCCAATAAATGCATTACAAAAATAATCTCGACCAATGTTGATGAAATTGTGCCCAAAGCTCAAAAAGCCCCAAGGTCTAAGTGCTTTGCTTTGTTGAAGTAAGCTTGTTTTCTAAAAAATATATGAATCATTAATATCAACCACTCAACTTGAAGGAAATGAAGTGGATCATGATTTATTATAAAAACTCTATTCTTAAGGTGCTGCAATATATCAACAAATTTTTGTTTACATATCAAATTACGCTAACAAGATAATATATGGTTCTTGTGCTTTTCGTCTTTGCCTTTGGAAATATTTAGATTGGACCATATATTTCATTTTGAACATGGCTATGACAGTTGTTTATAAAATGTCATGTTTAAACCTTATATAACGAGATTATTATCATATTGTGCATTGATAATTATTTTGAAATTTACTATATAAAAATTTTAAAAATTAAAATAACTTATATAAAACTTGAACCCATAAACTTTGTTTGATTGTTGTGCTATCTATTTGAGCTCATAGGAAAAATATAATACAATTTTGAGTTTATTATCTTGTCCTTACAGGTTATGAAAATTTTATTAGAGGTTGTTATACATTATATTTGGACAATGTGCATTTTACTTCAATAAGAAGCATGCTTACATTTTGTGCCTTGCATTTAGGCTCTATGAGGCGTATGTTTTTAACTGTGCATGGCTTTGATCAACATGTACTTGACATAAGAAATTAAATAAAATACTAATTCCTAGATAGCTAATAAAATCTGAAATATAATTCAGTGGACCAACACCAATAGTAAAAAAATTGAATTCTAAAACTAAATGCAACTAAATTAAAATAAAATTTTCTTCACACTCCTGATACCATTCTCTTTTGGCTGAAGAAAACTTAAGACTCAAATTTTGTAGTCTTTGATGATATGAGCTACTTTTGAAGCAGTTTTGGCAACACTAAGAATAAAGAATCCTTATGCACTACTGTATCATTAGTTAATGATAAAATCAGTGAGGTATAGTTTTGCGAACAATATGGCCTTGTAGCCTTGTTTTGATCCAAAGAAAGCACCATCGTATCAAGTGTTCCACTTTATGCACCCTGAAGTGGTTTCATTAGTAGCAGATGCGTCAAACTCATTTTTCACATGATGTGCTCCCTCTAATTCTTTCCTCTTTTGTAAATTCTCTCATGATCAAGAAGTGGGAAATCTTCCTTCTCAGTGATAAGCAATATACCTGCCTCTCCAACAGACTGTATTAAGTCTACTACACATGTTTACAGTATTCCAGCTCATCACTAGACTTTTCAGTGTGTTCTCATTGGTTTAGCGCTGTAGCAACATCTGTTGGCACTTGTACTTTTCTTTCAGCAGTAGCTTTTGGTGGTTCTTGATGTTTCTTCATTACTAAAATCTTGTTACCAATGTGATTGTCTACCATGTGGGAAGCTGCAATTTCATTTCTATCAGTCATCCTTTGAGGGGAATGATCCATTGACTTAATCCTTCAGACAGGTCTTGGATTGACTAGGATACAGAACAAGAAACTACACCTAACAGTCATATTGTCTGTTCCCCTGTCTCAAACTGTTTCTTCGATATAAAAAGTAACCCTGATTCTTTGGGTAGATATTTCTCTTTGAGTTTTTATTTCATTTAAACCAAATCATTTATGTTAAACTTAACTCCGTCTAACGTTGAGGTTCTCGATACTCTACCAGTCTTCTTTGGCTTTACCTATAGTCTCATCTTGGCAAACCTTTATTTTCCTATCATCTGATGAACATATTTGTTCGAAGAATTGATCCATCTCATATAACCAATTGTTGAAGATCCATGGGTATCAATGTCCATCAAATGTAGGTGCCTCATCGTGTACTGGAATATTAAGTTTAAACAAAGAATTGTAATAAGAACCTAGCAAGGCTATTTTTAACCTAGGCGTAAGAGTGAGAATTAAGGGTTTTCATTGGTGCAGTCTATAGGTTTTTGGAGGCATTTTTTCACTGCACCAATTAGACTGGTCTCTACAAAATAAGAACTGCCGCAGCATTGTAGAGAATGGAAAGCTGAAGTTGGCGGCGGTGGTTTTCCTCTAATGTGTTGAGTGGTTGACATTGGTGGAAATAAAATAATAATTAAAAAAAAAAAAAAATTTACATGAGTTTTAGGTGTGGGTTTCTCAATTTGGGCTTCTTTGTGAATTTCTGGATTTGTGGTGGTGGGAGTTTGGGTGGCAGACTTGCGGTGACATGCAGCGGTGTTAGGCTTGGGTGGCTGATCTGTGTAGATTGGAAGGGTGGGGGAGGGGAGCAAAGGGGAATAATATATTCAGGCCATGGGTGGTGCGGTTTTGTTGGCTTTGCAAATCCCCCGCTGTCAACCATGTTGCAGAGGTCGGTTTTGTAAAAAACAAAACCCACTGCTGACGCCACTGAAGACTGTCAAATGTGGCCAATACAGTTTGGTTGGGTCAGCATGGTCGGTGGTGCAATGACCTTGAACAGCCTTAGTGAGAAAATGAAATCAAGCTGGTGGGATCCAGATTCAGTATGGACCTGCCTCACATGCTGGCCCATATGCAAGCAACTGGTCTGCTGTCTCATGAGCTATGTGGGATTATGACAGATCTCAGTAGGAGGGGCCTGGCACAGATGGGCCTCACACATCTATCCAATCACCTTTTTGGAAAAAAAAAAAAAATCATTCTTTCTTTATCTAACTCCCTCTCAATGACTGGTTTGCTCTTGTTGGAGTTTCAACTCAGTCTCTAGGGCCTTGAAAAGTCAAATCCCAAGAAATTCAAAAGACAGGACTGCGGGAAACACCATTGTTGTGTGTTGAGAACACAGCACTGAAGTTGCAGTCAGAGGAGATCTCTTATAAGCAAATGGAAATAATGATTGGATGAAGAAGTAAAACCAAGCTATAAAATAAGCATCTCCAGAACCTGAAAGAGTTCAATGCTAATAAGTAGCTCTTTTGACATTTATTCTTATAGGAAATGTCCTGTATCAGTTATTTCCATTTAGTTATATTAGACAATAATAACATAACAAAAAAGGAAATGAAATGGTTTTCAATATTGCAATGATCTGATGAATCAACTATTAGTAAAAAAATATTTAAACTTGCATTTTCTTACAAATGGAGCTCATATCTCTCATTCAATTTCATTTCCTAAAGGCATTGATTACGTAGTGTTATAACAGTTTCCTCTTGGTTTTTGTGGATATCCAAGGACATCAACTGCGGGCATAGTGACCCCAGAAAATAAAAGGAAATGAGTCTCTGTCACTATAACAGATGTACTCATGTTACCGATGCAATCAAATTGATATTCATGGAGTTCGATGTTATTCTATATTGCGATAACATGGATTTAAATATTCAACCGCAAGCTTTTGCTCTTTCATGTTTTTGTCAAATCTTTTCCTAGTACTCTCTTTCTAACATGTTTGGATCTACTACCCATGCTTACATAGTAATTTGATGATTTTACCAGGAAAAGATCCTATGTAGAGTATGCTTTGAAGAACAGATTGATGTAGTCCTTCTCCCATGCAGGCATCACATCCTTTGCAGGTAAATTCAGCCCACCCTTACACTGCCAAGATCCATTTTTATATAATTTATCGGTAACCTGCACATGCACACTAGTGAGAGGAAGAGCCAGTTAAGCTAGGTTTCAATGGCCATTTTTATCCACGTACATTATTCAGACAACGAATCTAATTGAATTATTTATGCTGCATATGTTAATCCCTCTCCTTTTGCGGGCATATTCTTTCAAAAGGAAGAAGGGACAAAACCAAGAGTTATGTAGACAGTAGAGAATCTTCAATATACTTTAATCTCTCGTAGTTAATGAAATTATTATGTACAACTTTCAGAACTTAGTAAATAAGCATGATTTTTGTTTTCATTTTTGTTTTCCCTCCTTGTTGCATTTCAGTACTTGCTGTGAGAAGTGTAAAAAGTGCCCTATCTGCCGTGTCTCAATACAAAAGCGATTGCCTGTGTATGATGTGTAGTTTCAAGTTTCAACTCAGACAAAAACAAGGCCAGGAGTAGGGCTTCCTCCAAAACCCTTAAATTTTGTTGCTTGTGATTTTTAATTAAGCAAGCACTGAGAAGCTGGCAAATGTGATTATTTTTGTCATTTCTTGCGAGTGTAATATATAATGTCAAGAACTATATATATATACACACACACACACACACACACACACACACACACAGAGGTTTGTAGTGCACAATATATGAATGCACTGCTGTTGTGGAAGTCTTGACAATATTATTTTGTTACAAAACTACGCTATTTTCTTTGCTTTCTTTTTTTTGGACGGAAAAACAAGATCCATAAAACTGAAATGGATACTAATCATACTATATCATAGGTTTGTTCATATTAAAAGGGAATAAATAAATAACACAATTTTGGGCTAGAGCTTGTCAACTTTAGTCCACCACAGAGAATATCTTCAACTGACAAGATTGTCAAACAGTGTCGGTAGTTTATTTTTGGCGTTCTGTTTCTTCCAAGGTAAACGACCTAACTGAAACAACCGCAATGACTAAGTATTGTGTGCCAGGAGATATTAAGTGTAAGAAAAAAAAAAAAAAAAATCCAGAATATACATTTTATAAAATTAGTAAAAAACTAGAAACTGGACCTGACAAATGGGACTTAAACTCATTAATTTAACAGCCTCACACACACACACACAGAGGTTTGTAGTGCACAATATATGAATGCACTGCTGTTGTGGAAGTCTTGACAATATTATTTTGTTACAAAACTACGCTATTTTCTTTGCTTTCTTTTTTTTGGACGGAAAAACAAGATCCATAAAACTGAAATGGATACTAATCATACTATATCATAGGTTTGTTCATATTAAAAGGGAATAAATAAATAACACAATTTTGGGCTAGAGCTTGTCAACTTTAGTCCACCACAGAGAATATCTTCAACTGACAAGATTGTCAAACAGTGTCGGTAGTTTATTTTTGGCGTTCTGTTTCTTCCAAGGTAAACGACCTAACTGAAACAACCGCAATGACTAAGTATTGTGTGCCAGGAGATATTAAGTGTAAGAAAAAAAAAAAAAAAAATCCAGAATATACATTTTATAAAATTAGTAAAAAACTAGAAACTGGACCTGACAAATGGGACTTAAACTCATTAATTTAACAGCCTCAACCGTTGCAAGCAAAAGAAAAAGGTGTTTGTAATAGGCATAGCTACTTGTTTTATTTATTTTTTGATGGGAGGTACTTGTTTTATTGCCACTAGTTTTTGACTCGTACTTGATCTTGACATGAGTTGGTCATGGTAGAACTTGGACCATATTTGACATGTTCACCAACCACTATTATAAAATTTAGAAGCCAATGACCCAATTGGTTTGATGGCACCTCCTTAGGTATTTAGTACCTAGGGGTTGAGGGAAAGGGGAGGGTTTCAGGTAATAGAGTAGAGGTTTCTAACCATTTCAATAAAATAAAATAAAATATAGAATTTGACTTTTTTATTGACTACTTTTTATTTTATGTTTGAATACTATAGTTATATTAGATTTTTTATATATTAAGAGATCAAAATACTGATGACATTATTAAAGTCACGTGACATGTAATTTTCAAATATAACTATTTTTAGAGTCCGTTTGAGAACAACTTATTTAGTTGAAATTGAAAACTTTTACTAAAAGTACTGTAGATAAAGTTAAAAATTAACTGAAAGAGTATAGTAGGATGCATGAATAGTACAAAAAAATGTAATGGGATCATGAATAATAGCAAAAATAAGTTAAAAATTAATAAAAAATAAGATAAATAGTAAAAAAAGATGCACTTTTCAGTTAATACCAAACGTAACCGTAGTGTCGTATCTACTATACTCACATTTGGTAAATTTTTGTGAGGCCATTATATATTTTCTTTTTAATTATATACATTTTTTCTTTCACCTAACTTGTTAAATTTATTCTTAAAGGTCTATATATTTATTGTGGGTTTAGGGTTAGGCCTTTATTTATTTATATATATATATATATATATATAGTCTTTATAGCTTTTTATCTTATATATTTACTCATGTGCAACTTTTTAAAGCCTCAATTTTTAAAATACAACAATCTTTTTCCATTTTTCAGCAAATAAGCTTATAGCAATAAATCAAAATTCAAATTCATAGTTATTTTTATAGATGATTTGACTTTAGTTCATGTTTCATTGTATAATTTGTGTACATGTTGATGCTGCAAGTGATTGCAAGGGTGACTTGAATACACAAACACCTATGAAAAGAAGAAGAACGTCAAAAATCTTGCTGACAGAAAACTCTCGAATGCCTAAGTCAAAGGATGTATAAAAAATATTCCACGAAATTAGTGTGAATTCAGGAGTATGTTGCTCATAACTTTTCCTCGTCGATTCGTGGGAATGATTTTCTCCTTGATTTTCATTATGGTTTTGAAATTTGAATTTTCATTATGGTTTTGAAATTTGAATTCTAATGGCTCCTTGAATGGTGTTTGTGTTTTTGGCAGTGTGGTTTGAGGTTTGAATGCTCCTATGTAGGTCTCACTAGGACTATTACTCTCTAAGGGCCACATTGCTTCTTAGCCAGGGTATGCTTGGGTTGGTCAATGGCTAATTGCCAGTTGGATTGGATTCAGATGTCAAGTTATTCCTATGCTCATTTGATTTCTATTAGGCTATTAGAATTAATTCGCAAACTATAAACTTAATAATATTTGTTATTTGACATTTTAATCTTTGAGTTTTTTCGTTATTATTATTATTTTTGTATTGAAAGAAATATGAAAAATGAGATTAGAAGTATGTTAAAGTTTTTTTTTTTTTTTTTTTTTTTTTCCTAATTTGTTAAAAAAAAAAATTACAGATCATTTTGGGTTCATAAGGACCATAAGAATAATAGCCCATTTAGTTTGATAAAAATACTTTCATCTACTTTCTAATTAAGAATAATAACTCATGTTAATTTGTATTCTCGAACTATATAAAAATACTTTCATCTACTTTCTATGGGGGGAAAAGGGGTAGGGGGAAGATGTGTACAGAGTGTCAGAGCATGATAATTCTTTTTATAAGGTCATCTTACGTAGAGTAGGATAATTAAATTGAAATTTGGAGGCATAAGTTAAAGAAATAATCACTTACATCACTTGAGGCAGATACACTTATAAACAATCATATAGATGAGACTTACATAGTTACATGTCTCTAAAATTTAATCCACTCCCCCACCCCATATCAAGACCTTTTTTTCCCGCCAAAACAAGTAAGATTACAAATGTTCCTTCCAGAAATCACTAGGAAATCTAGATAAATCATAGAACAACAAATGGACTCCCAATTTATTGAACAGTTTCTTCACAAAAAAAAAAAAAAAAAAAAAAGGGAATAATACTGTGCCCTTTTGATATGATAAAGCGTATCATGCGGTGATTGCCATAGATTCAACTACGGGATTTGTGGTAGTAATTTTATTAGTGTTCACAGGTTTGTCACCTAATTTGGCAAGAAAGTCATTGAAGCAATCATCCAAGGTTTGGAAAGTTTCATCTGGGTAAAGAGTGCTCACTTCAATATCTTGAGGGCCATCGATTGTGAAATTAATTTGACAACCCTTTATGAATATATCATGAGTAAATGATGCAACGATACTTTGAGGTATGCAATTCTCTGCATAAATAAAATAATGAAAGTATTAGACAAAGTTGGTGTTGGTTATAAAATATTGAAATGATTGATAACCCTGTGTGATTAGGAAAAAAAAAAATTATTTAAAAAAATGGAACTATAAAATAATTGAACCTAATGAAAACGTTATAAATAGCAAGGTTGCATTGGTTATAAACAAATAATTGAGACCATGTATAAAAAATGAAATTATTAGATGAATTGGACCTGCAGCGGCAGCTAGTAGGTCATTTTCAGTGATGATCACTCGAGGGAGGGTTCTTCCAATCTTTTTCTCCCATAAAGATGCAAGCTCATTGATGTTACACAGATTGGAAGTTGGTCGAAAATGCACACTTTTGTTGACAGTTCGAATGTCATCCACAGTTTTCATTGTAAATTTTCCAATATCAGTGCCAGCAACAAAGTAAGCTGCATAATACAACATCCAACATGAATTAATGAATGATAACACTACCAAATAAAGAAATAAAATTTGCACCATTTATTTTTTAAAATTAGATAGTTACCATAGGAGAATAGAACTTAAACCCTAGACGTTTTTGTTGAAAATACCAGAAGATGTCAATTGAATTACAAAACTCACTGTAGAAGAGTTTTTCAAGAGGGCCAACTTGCTATCCTCTCTATGTTGTCTATTACTCCTATTTGATTAAAGAATAAAAAATGATTAGGTAATAGGTTAAGAATCGGCACAAGTTCTTACAAGAATAGTCAAAAAATTTGTAAGTCAGTGACATACCCTATTATACTTTATAAAGGAAGGAGAGAGAGAGATAGTTGTATAAGCCAACGACTTTTATACTGATATGAAATCTCCCACAAAAGTTGCTATCATTTAATTTTGTTACAATATTTATCAGCTTATGACATAACACCTACCAAAATATTCACCATGTCATCTCCATTTCAGTCAGAAGATTATTATAGAGAAAAAATATATTTCAAAATTAATGCGTATAGGTAGTTGGTTGACCATAAACATGGTTCATTTGTAATTCTGAATCCCTATGATGTAGGTGAAGAAAGCAGTGTTGTTGATACCGTACCGTACCGGCCGGTATGGCCGGAATATACCGTACCGGCCGGTGATCCGGTACGGTTAACCCCTATGTTTCGTACCGGTAAAAATACCGGCCGTACCGGCCTCGTACCGGGCAATACCGGCCGGTATCGGGCGTACCGGCGGGTACAAATTTTTTTTTTTTTTTTTTTTTTTAAGTTTTGTAATTTTTGAATTTTTGTTAGGAAAGAATGGTAACTTATTTGCATTAACTTATTAGTATTATTTGTTTTTTAGTATGCAATGGTAACTTTTAAGCTTTCTATTTTATTTTTTTTTATTTTTTTCCCTTTTAATTGATACTAAAGTTTAAAACCATGAATAATTAGTTTTGAATTGAGGAAATGTTTTATGGTAAACTTTTATATTTATTATAATATATATATATATATATATACAAACACATACATACATACATATATATATATATATATATATATTTATAAATATAAAAAATAGCGGTAAACCCGAAACGGTACATCGGTATTGACCGGTATCCAAAATATATCGTACCGGTAGCCAAACCGGTACGGCCTCCGGTACGGTATTGACATCCTTGAAAGAAAGTGAATTCAAGCGATTTATTATGATTTTTTTAAAAATGTGTCTTGTTTTTTTTTTTTTTTTTTTTTTTTTTAATAAATTTTATGTATCTTTGTAAAAACGCAAAAAAGTGCTAATTGGATGAACTACAAAACTCTTGCTATCATGATATCTGATACAAGAAAAATTAATAAGGAAATTAAATAGGAAAAAAAAATCAACAGAGAAAACAAAAAGGTGAGAACATTTTGCTTAGTTTTTTGGGCCCCAGGGGGATTGAAAAGTAGGTGCTAATTGGATTACAAACCTGTTGGTGAAAAGAGGAGTATATTGACAAGTTGAAAATGGGACCCAAAATTGGTTCCTCATTAATGGACTTGTTGATAGAGCGAATGCCAGCTATGCTAAGCCAGGTCACTATTATAGATAGGCAAGGAAATTCTTTCTTTTTTGTTTTGTCAAGGGTTCAAGTAACGTGGGATCTAGTTAGTTCAACTAGTAAAATTTTTTATGATTGTATAAGAGATTTGGGGTTCAATTTTTGCCTATACCAAAAACTGATTGGTGTCTTGGTCTGATAATAAAGAGCTATTATTAGGAGCAGACGCCATAGATTGAAACTCTCTCAAAAAAGAAAAGAAAAGTGGTTCAAGTAACAACGTAACGTTGATGATATATATATATATATATATATATATTTTTGGATAAAGTTTAACTATAAAATTAATTGTAGTATAAAGTTACAATTTTATTCAATAAAATAAATATTATTACATATTTTTAAAATCTAACCATTGAATTGTATGTTCTTTATACTCTTAATACACATGTCAAATTTTGTATTAATCGGATATTATTTACTATATGATTTATAAGATTACATTTTATGCATAATTTTGAATTACAAAAACTTGTAATTTAAACAATTTATTGATGATATAGCTATTAATCTTAAAAATTTTAGAAATTTTGTATGTATGGAAGATATAAGAAGGCGTAATCAAATCGTGGATTTGTCAAATTTCAAATCCAATAAAAAGATATTGAGTAAGGTTGTAACCTAAAACTACTACCGATTTTGTAACTAAACTTTATCACTTTTTATTTTATTTTATAATATTTCATATTTATGGTTTGAATCTCATTTTACTCCTACTATTTACTTATCTACTCCATTACCATTCATTTCTCATATGCATTCTACAAATTATTTCTTCTTCTACTTAGTTATAGTTTTTTTTTTTTTTAAAAATAAAACTTAAGTAAACATAATTGATATAATGGTAAAATAATATATGTTAATTTAATTTCTTCTCTTTCTTTATAAAATTTTTAAATTAGAAAAGGAATTTTTCGTTCCTTTATATCCCTTTCATTTTATTCAAATTTTTTATTAATTAGGATTCTTATTTATTTTATTTAGAAAAATGAAAAATTCATGATTTCTAAACATGGTGGAAGTGGGACACAAATTTATTCATCATATTTTATTTAATTCCCGTCAGTTAAAGGAAGTAAATTTGGAAGACTGAAATAACATAATTTTGATTTTCATATGTCGATATTGATTAACTCATGTTGTCAATTCCAAAAGTTCATTTGTTTACATATAAAAATCAAAATATAAATTTCAATCATTTTCTACTATATCTTTTTTATCACTCTTCTAATATATATATTATCACATCAATTTAATATATGATAAAGTAAATATATATTATTTAATATCATTTTCTTAAAATTTGTGTTTAATCAAAATAGCTCAAAGAATAAATCTACTACACCATAGAGTTCACCCGCTGAAAATTTTAGACAGGTTCAAATGAACCAAATGTTGAATTATGAATTTGAAGAAAACATAATGCAGTATTTTCTTTTTCGTTTGTTTCCACAAAACCAATAAAAATATCTCAACAATTAAAACACTTAAGAAATAAAATGAAACAAATACAAGAACAGTATTGTCGTGCAAATAGACTTAAATATAATGAAAGAGGGAAGTCTGGCAAAGATGTCTCAAAGTTTCCGGTTTCCTCCATCAACACAAAGCAAGGATTGGGTCAAAGAAAAAAAATGGTTGGGTCTAATGTTAAAGTGCATTGAGACATGATAAGTATTGGACATGTGATAGCTCATATCATCTTATCATATTCAGTGTACTAGAGTATTGGATCCGAGTCATGTCCCATCAACATAATTGAATTTTTATTAACACAGAAATTGCAAAGTTTGTTGCTATACAATAAAATTGGATAAACTATTTATATATAACAAAAACTAAAAGTGAGAGAGATTATAAAATCATTAAGATTGAAATGTATTCAAAATTTGGAAAAATAGAGATGAAAATCCTAAAATTATATTGATTGGTGACAGAACAATATAAGTGTGTAAGAGAAAAGAAACGCAACTATAAGATCTATGGCCTTATGCTATTTCTTTCCTTCTTTCTTTCAACTCAATTGCAACTCCAAAAGTCTTTTTCAACAGATGGTCCCGGACCCCCTTCAGATTTAAATTTTATTCTAACTAGAAATTACCTATACAATTTATTTTTTATAAATATAAAAAATTCACGAAAAATTATATATAATTATTTATATAACAAGTTGTTAATGGTAGATAAAAAAGTGATGTCAATGATGAATCTCGTTAAGAACTAATAAAAACTTGCCAAATAAATTGTTAGGACAAATATTATAGAAATATGAGTACCTATAACATTACTCATTTGGTATCTCAACTTGTGTTCAAGAACAAGAAAACTTTCAAACTTTCAAATATGACGATAAAAAAGAAAAAAAAAAGATTCTTCGTCTCAGCTTGTGTTAAAGAAAGACAAAACTTTTAAATATTCAACTTTTCTCCCATTTGTCCAAATGATAAAAAAGATTCTTCAACCCACAAATTCTCACCCATTAAACATTGATGCGCGTTTAACTCAATCTTGCACGTTTAGATGTGGTGTTCACTTTATAAATGTGCGTTTAGATCAGTTTTTGCATAAACGAGAATAAAAAATCTTATTTACTGAAAGATAATAAAAATATAATTTTATCTATAAAAAATTAAGAATAAAAAATACATAAAGAATTGATAAACTAATTAGAAAAAAAATAAAAAACTAAAAATCAAACAAAATAATATGAAGGGGTTAAGAAGTGGGTCATACGCACTCATAAGGTTCACATGTGATAGGAGACCCATTACATACAGCGGATACATAATATATCATCTCATAAGTGTAGGTGTGGCATAGAGTCATAGACCACTTACCGAACCGACGGGGTTTTATAGATAAATATTGAAAACTGAATAGTGCAAACAACTCGATGGTACATCAACTTTCTGAGATTAACAACGACTACATTGAATTAAACTTGTCAATCCAATAGGCAATAGCCATTGTACACCGTTCAATTTTTAAGCGGTCCATTATTTAAGTTTTAATTCCTTCGATCGTGTTAGTGAAAGATGGACAAATGGCTCTGTGGCATGCATTTTTTATTTAGGGAATCTTTGGAATTTATTCTACTTTCATTGTTCACTTTTCCACTGACTCTTTTAAAATGATAAAATATTTTTATTAAAATTTTAAAAAGGATGAAGATAATATAACAAAGTTAAACTTTTAATTTAAAGAATAAAAATATTATCGCTTGAAATAGCAACCCAAGCGGATTCAGAAAGAAAAAATTATGTGAAAATATGCATCACTTACAACCATTTCATGAGTATATCTCTCATAAGCTAGTGAAAGTGTGAAATTCACGTGCTTATGAGACGTCTGTTTTAATTTTCTATAAAAAAAAAATACTATAAGATAGTTTCACTTCTTAATTTCAAGGGATTAGTTCTTTTCAAATCTCCTATAATCGATGAAGCTTTTGGGTTAAAATCTCTTAGTCAACACTCATAGGAAGACTTTTTAGGTTGTTTGTTTGGATTTAATTTTTTGGTTAAAATCTCTTAATTTAATTTAATTTTAAGTATCTAATCTATGGGTTAGAGACCACACACATTATTCAAGCTCTCCAAAAGCTGCTTTTTAAAAAGGATGAAGATAATGTAAAAAAGTTAAACTTTTAATTTAAAGAATAACAATATTATTGTAAAGATATATACGTGAAATTAAAAAAAAAAAAAATCTATTGCATTTGATTCATAAGCATTGCTCTCATAAGTTAGTAAAAGTGTGAAATTCACATGCTTTTTATTTATTTATTTTTATGGAGAGATAACTATAATATACTGCTAATCTCACAACTCGAATCATTTCCTTATTAGACCCCCAAATACTTTGTACATGAGAAGGTGTCAATTCAACTATGAGGGCTTTGGCGTGAAATTCATATGCTTGTGCGTTTTAATTTTCTATATATGAAAAGCATACTATAAATACCCCTTGTCCCTACCTCTTAATTTCTAGGGGTTAATGATTTTCAAATCTCCTACAATCAATGAAATTTTGGATTAATCTCTTTGTCAACATTCATGAGAAGACTTCTGGGTTTTTATTTATTTATTATTAAATTAAAATTTAATTTTAATTATCTAATGTATATGGGTTAGAGACCACACGCACGTTATTCAAGCTCTCTTTTTCTTAAAAAAAAACGTTATTCAAGCTCTCTAAAAGCTGCTTGACCAATAAATTTTTAACAATAGAGCGATTCTCTTTTAACTACCAGTTGTGTGGCACCCGCAAAATTAGTTTGGTGTTTTTAAGAGTTTTGGACAATTACGTCGCCAGTGAAAGAAAAAAACATACGTGACAGACAAGGTTAGATGAATTTCTCTCGTACCTTTGACACTACCATCACCGTAGATTTGGAACTGATCCAACGGCGGGAGAACCTCGGAAGGGTGTGTGTTGTCGTGGTATGGCCAAGAAGCAATGGAATTACAACAAATGTAAGTATAAGGTACACCGGACTCCTCAACCAAACGCCGAACCCTGCGCTTTGCTTCATACATGCTGAGACCCGGTTCCACCGGGTCAGCCCTGTCCACGTCATGCCCAAACTCGGATGGTAGGAATCTCTGCCACATATTTAGAATATATTCCCAATTAGGAACACAAACAAATATGACAATATATATTTCTATGTAGCATTATAATTATATCAAATACAAACAGTACTGTTTTAAATTCTTTTTCTGCAGGTTTTGGTAGCTTTACCTTTATGGTACCAATAGTTTTAATGGCTTCGATTAAGGTGAGCTGGTCTAGTATGTTTTCACCTCCCACAGCTGATATTACTATATCAATCTCATGCTCTCTCATTATTTTCTCCATGAATTCCTTATCATTAACCTGTCCCTGAGAACATGACAAAAATACCAATTAGTACGTTCAACCAATACAATACTAACAATAATAATAAATAATAAATAAAAACCAACTAATATATATATATATATATATATATATGTGTGTGTGTGTGTGTGTGTGTGTTTCATGTGGTCAACATTGACGACTCTGTTAAGGGTTAACAAAATTCTGGGCACTATACTTCGGGTTTTGTTCTTACAGGTGACAACAAATGGGGCAAGGTTTTTGTACTTGGGGGGGAATTAATTCAACCGTTACAAAACTCTTAGCTGCACGGTTTTATGTATATTACATAAGAAACAGAGAGCTTACATGTAAGATGATGGCGCCTTTGTCTTGAAAAGCCTTGATGATTTTGGCCTTAGAAGGGCCGCAGGCACTAGGCCGTACAAGAACATAGGTGGATCGGCCGGCGTCTAGGCTGGATTCCGTGACAAACTGACCGATTAAACCTGTTGCTCCGACTATAAGGACACGGCCCTTGGCTGAGGAAACAGAAGGTGTGACAGTCATGCTTGGCAGTGATGAGTTTGTCCTTTGGTTTCTTTTACACAAAGGCCAAGTTCTAGTTTTGATCCTTAGTTTTGTTTTACAAAGGCCGAGGTTTCTACAGAGACACAGGTTTGGGAGAGCCAAGGTTGGCACGGCTGCTATGTACAATGAAGTGCATGTATTCAAGTCTACCTATATATAATCGGAAGTTTAGTGGGGCTGAGCACCTTAGATAAAAACATATGAGAGAAAGCTGATAATAAATATTATCGGGATGCTAAGGGTACTATGTTTTCAGCTACTCTTCCACAAAAACAGGACAATATTCACCATAGCCTTCTTGTTTGTGCTGTGGTAAAAATCCACTAGTTGAAGTTTAGCTAAAACCAATTTTTGATGCCTTTGACTGATAGCTAAGAGCCTCGTGCGAGTTCATCTCTTTAATTCGGTTGATTCGTTAGGGATAATACAAATCCTTTCTTAAAAAAAAAAAAAAAATTATATATATATATATTCTATTGTTGATTAGGGATCATTAATTCCAACAAAGTATCAACATAATTAAATATATGTATAACAAGAACAGGAGGTTCTAAATTAGTTGGTAGAGCACCTCAGCTACACGCATACCAATATTTCTTAGAGGAGTCTATCATATATTTAAAATGGTGGATAATTATGTAACTTAAATAGAGAAAAATTCATCGTTGATTGAGTCCGTTATTTCTCATGATATAATGAATTTATCTTCTTCTTAAAAAAGTTATAAGTTTTTTATATAAAAAAAAATGGTTGATTTAATCGAGAAATTTATGTTGGAAGGCCTAAATTGACTCTCAGCCCAAAAGAAGTGAGTGATGGCCCAACAAGCCCATAACAATAAATTTGTTAGAGAGTGGAGTTTATAGATGAAGACTTAATGAATCAAGTGTGGGCCACAGTAGATTGGTTTAGTGTTAGAATGATTAAGAAGTATAATTTGAAAAGAAAAACACTCCTCGGTCAAATCCGAGGAAGATAAGTTCTTATCTTTATTCCAACTTTTTCTAAGTACAAAGAGTTCTTTCTTTCTTTTCTGCAAACCAGATGCCCCCTCTTTCATGGAGGCCCTCCCCTTATATAGTCTTCCCCTCTACCTTTATCCTAACCTTCCACTTGTTAATCATGTAGATGATCTCTTGTATGCTTGTCTAATCAGAACCCTCCTAGAAGCTTTGAATGTAGTTGTAAGACTAAATATCCCTATTCTGGCGCCATTTCCACATAAATGCGGCCAGGGGATTAGGTGTAGAATATTTAATGTGGTGGTAGCAGCCTTCTTTTCAGATATTTCTTAGTTTACTATTGACTCCTTTCTCTAAACCTTATCCTTAAAAACATGGTTACCTCTTGCATAGTATTCTCTAGGCGGCTAGACTCCACCCCTCCACAACGCATACTGAGGAGGTTCGGATCCTCGGGAGGCACCACCTTTTCGTCGCTATTTGTCCTCGTCCTTGGCCCATTAACCCACATGCTTATCCTATTGTCTGATTATCCTCGGGTTCCTTGGCATCCTCAGGCATGACCCACGGCCCAATAGTTCTACTCAGTTCTTTTATCCCCACATATGTCATACTATGTAGTTTTAGAAACAAAAGGTTGACTCTACTTAGGCGAGAATTAGGGCAAATGCGATTCTGTTTTTTAAAAACCGAACCGAACTGCTCCTCATACTATATATTTATTATATTTTATTTATTTAATTTATATTAAATATATAACTAAAATTTATATTAAAAATTACTAAAATTTTCACAACTGTAGACATTTTCACAACTAAAAACTTGTTGGGCTACTCTTAATCAGCTTAAAACAAAGAGAAAAAAAAAAGATATCCGGTTTGGCTCAAACCAACCCAAAATAAGAATAAAACGCCCAACCTGACATTGACTAAACAACATAAAACTGCATAGTGACTAATCAATTTAAGGTGAGGTGTGATGAGGGTTTTGGGCAAACCGTGCCTAGCAATGCAGTGATAAATATGGCCCAAAGCTGCACTAAACTGCACCATGTACCTCTCTAGCGAGAATCATCTTTTGTAGTAGTGGCATGGAACGCCCCTCTCACTAATTGTAAATCCTATAAATCGTAACCTAACAAAAAGATCAAACTAGTTTAACAAGGATGATCTCATGTAAAAAAAGATCCATAAGGTAGAAGAGTCCAACTGTGTTGGAATTGCGTATGTTCACACAAGTAAGTTCTACTATAGGTAGCAATACTAGGATTTGGGATATTTTGTATTGTAAAATTCCATTCTACTATAATAGATTCTTCAAGTTGGTGGTAAGGTTTAAACCACTTGGGGTTTTTTTTGTTAAGATTTTCCCCATCATAATCATATTGCTATATCAAATTTATGTTCCATAACATGTAGATTTTTTGTGATATGGTTGTGCCCATCATAAATTAAATTGGACTTTTGCATCATTAACATAATTGATCAACTTGGGACTCTTTTTTTTCAAGTTGCTTGTTCCCATAAGCATTTCCACATTGGGTTCTTTGGCGACGTGTTTATGTGCATATGTGTTTCTAGGGTGAGGTGTGTGTGTGTGTGTGTGAGTTGCCACCAACCATTGGCTTTTGTTCTAGGTGTGATTAGTCTCCTATTTGCCTAATTCATTTTACCTAAAATAAGATAAACCAAAATCTCGAACCAAAGATTCTTGGACTCGGAATTTCAGTTACGGGTAGGGGAGGTGTTAGGCATCTCACACTGCCTATCTAATGGATAGTACCTTATTTTAATTTAACGTCAACATTACATATAGGAAGACAAGAATTAAGCTCAATTGTTAATTTAATCAATCAATTGACATATGGATAAATAAACAAAAGCACAATCTCAATCAACGACCAAGCACCTACATGAACACCGATGTGTTTATATAGAAAAAAATCCGAGAATCGGACTTCAAAACCTCTTGGGGGCTTATAGCAACAAATGGTCCACTAATTTAAAATAGTTGCAGTACATATCATTTTGCAAGACCCTCCAAGATAAGTAATGACTATGTACTTGAGTCTCCAACTCCTGCTTGCAACCAATTCCTCAAATCCTTTCTCTTTGATTATCACCGAATCCACAAGTTGAGCTGCTAATCATATGATCAAGTCTTCTTGATCACTCAAAGGCCTCTTGGAGATTTGAGATTGTTTTCTAATTATTCTCAGCACCAACAAACACTCAAGAACTCTGATGGTTACTTTGTATATGGTGGACTTAATCTCTTTTCATAGTAATTGACAATTGGAGAGGGAGAAGGTAGAGAGAATAAGAAGGTAGGGATCTCTCTTGCTCTTCAGTGTGGGAATTAAGTCTGAATTTCATGGGAAGTGAGAAATATATAACAAGCCTAGAGGCTAGAACAACAAAGAAGTTCATAGCAAAATTCTGTCAAGTTCTGTCAGTTTCATACAATCGAGAAAGAAGCAAATGAGTTGGGCTAACCCCATAAATTTTTAGGCCTAAGGTGACAAATAAAATGAGGCATTTTTTTATTCAAATATTAATTGAAATAATATATTTTTCTTAATATTTATATTAATCGATTAGAATAATTAAAACAAATTAAATAAAATATAGATGAACAATTAATTTGTAGAGATGAACTTTAAAGCTAACAGTTAGGTAATGGAAAGAGACTAAAAAAAGGAAAGACTTAAAGATTAAGATAAAAGATATCAACAATGTTTTATTGTTTATTAACTCTCCTCAGGCAGGCTGAGGAATACTATTAAATTGATATGATAGCAATACTAATGCTCAAGTGTTTATAATAATCTCTATTTCTTAGGTTTATTATTTTATTTATTATTATTTTATTTTCAGGTCCCCTTAACATGTGGGATCTTTTCGGTGTTTATTCATTATTCCTATCTTAGTCGTCCATTTATAGGGTGGATGATTCTCTTGGTGAGATATTTGTCACATCTTCCCCTTCCCCTTTCCCTTCTTTTGAGGTTGAGTTAAATGGGTAACAGGTTGTTGAGACACTATTCAGAAGGGTAATATAGTCATAAATGTAGCATGACTGGTTGGTGTGATGCATTTAATGCAGATGAGACAGTGGCTTTGTTAGGAAACTTCCTCCTACTTTCATTTGGGAAAATCACTGTTCCTTCTGCCAAATAGTATCCTAGGCATGGCCTGACTGTCTTCAGTCATCTGCCTAAGCTTCCAGGCTTTCCCTTCTCTTTAGCTCAAACGTCAAATTTTTACCTTCCTCAGATTACTTGGTTTGGGCCCCGACCCCTTTTACTAGCATTGATATGGGCCTCTTTGGGTCTAGGCTTACTATTCCTTGAGTTCACCCTGGCTCCCACAGCCAATAAAAGAATTATACTCTAAACAATCTCCAATCACGTATTCGCGCATGTGGCTTGATTTAAAAGCCAAATATATATAGAGCAACAAATTTCCCCCCAAAAAATCAAAATTATATTTTATTAATTAAAAAAAAAGAAGGTACGAAATGCGCAGCAGACATTAATGTGCTGCGTATAAGGATAGCTGGGTTCACCCATCTATTGGTATCAAAAAACCCCTGGCCGCCACAGCTGGGTTCACCCAGTTCTTTTGTAATCTGTTTCTGACCTTTTCTATTGGTATAAAGAAAAAAGACAGGATACATAGATGAAGCTACCTGTAAGGTTGAATTTAATCAACCATGTGTTGGCTTTATTCCGTGACAACTTTGCTTGTAATACAGCACTTAGAAATCCTGTACTTAGGTGAAAATCATGTAAGGGTAGTGTGTGAGAGAGTGTGAAGAAATGCTCAAAACAGTGCAGTGAAGCAGAGACTCGCGGCTAGGACTCGCGGGAGGCTCGCGGCTGGCAAGCCGCCAAAAGTTGCACACGCGCAGAGCATGCAGGGAAGCTGAACAGTCATACCACCTGGAGCACTACAGGACAAAAATCCAGACTGGCCATTCAATTAGCTCGCGACTTGAACTCGCGACTTAGTCAAGTCGCGAGGTCAAGTCGCCAGCCAGCCCTGTTTTGGAAAAACTGACTCTTTGTATTTCATTCTCACACCAGTATAAATACCCCTCATTCCAACAAAATATGTGTGTCCATTCAGAAAGAAAAACCCTAAGAGAGGTTTCTTTAAAACACCCACCCAATTAGAGAGAGCTACTTATTCTTAGAGAGAAATCTTTGTAGTCTCTTCTCATTCCCTCTCTTATTGTCATATCTATTGAGAGGAGATTTCTATCCAAACACTACCCACACCCATTTAGAGTGTTGAGTGTTTTTGGAGTTTTGGGAAGTATTGGAAGATGCCAAGGATGGCGGATGCTATGGATTATAGCAGAATCCGGTAAGTTAGAAAAGAAAAAGGTTCGGCGCAACCTCGATGGAACAAGAAGCTTGGAGGGCTTAGGTACATCGGGTAGATTAGGCTTGGAGGGTCTATTGTTGTTCATGTATCCCAACTACATTTTCTAATGGATTATTGACCGCTTAGAGGGCGGCGGAGAGGTTTTCCGTCGAGGGCTTCGGTTTCCTCTTCGATAACACATCGTGTGTTGTCCTTGTGTTTGCATCTTCCTTCCCTTCTTATCTTTGCCTTTTTATTATCTGGTGTCGGTTGTGATTTTAATTTGGCTTAGATAGTTTTTCCAATTCCATATTATAGCTTATGTTAAGTTTCCGCACACTAGTTGTTTGACATAATGCTTGAATTGGTTAAGTTGTAATTTGGGGGTCTAAACGTTTAAAGGTGTTTACACACATATTTGAACTTTTAATTGGTATCAGAGCGGGTACACTTGTTGTGGTTTAAATACCTAAGTGTGATCCTTGACCCCTTGTGTGTTTTGCCATGGATAATGCTTTGTATGCTTCTATGGATATTGTTGATTGTAACATGCCATGTGTTTGTGAAAATGCCTCTATGAGTGTTAATCCTCATAATTGTGATGACATGTTACTTGAATCTATAGGTGTTGTTAACAAACTCTTGAAGAAAGGAGCTAAGAAGTTTCAAAAGAATTTGAGCAAGTTAGTTTGTGAAAAGGATGATTTGATTGCTAAACTCAATGAATCCAACAAATTGGTTGAGAAATATAAGAATCTTGCTGAAATTTCTCTTGAAAAGCTGAAAGAGTTTGAATGTTTAAATAAAGACTTGGATGCTAAACTTGTTTTGTCTAACAAACTTGTTGATGATCTTAAATCTGAAAATGAATCTCTTAAGATGCATGCCAAGTGTTTGATTGCTGAACCTGTTGCTAAAATGGAAGAAAATATATGTTGCAATCATGTTGTGGTACCAGATTTTGTGCTTATTGTGTGTTCTACCTCAAAGGACAAATCGGTGTACATTCCTCCACACAAAAGAAATCAAAAAGTGGAGGGAAAGGCTCTTAAGCCTAAGCCTCTGTTTAGGTCCCAGTCTAGGGAATTGAGTGGATCTAAGTTTGTTCCTACTTGCCACCATTGCGGTGTGATCGATCACATAAGACCCTAATGCCCCAAGTTAAAAAGAGAACAAACATTAGTTGTTAGATTCCTTCCCAAAAAGCCTAATGGACCTAAATACATTGTTTGTCACCATTGTGGTGCCTTTGGTCATCTAAGACCTCATTGCTCTAAGTTTCAAGCTCTTAAGAGAATCAAAAGAAAAAAGAAACTTGAGCTTTTTGGAAGTTGTGCTAAAAAGAGTAAACTGGTTTTGAGTGAAAATAACATGTTATTAAAGAAAATGTTTAATGCTCTTAACTCCTTGACTATGTGCATCTCCGGTTCTCATTCTTCCAACCCTCGTCTCGCTTCTCTTGAGACACTCATTCCAAACAATCATTCCGTTTGGATGAGGAAGGGTTCCTATGGTTGAGCTTGTGCTCTTTTTGGTCATTGATCTAATTCTTTCGATCTTTGTAGGACCCTTCATGCATTAAATGTCATATCTTCATGCATTTTGTGCATCTTGCATTTTTTTTTTGTATGCATTGTTTTGTTTTTGATCTTTCTTTTATATTTCAGTTTTGTGTGAGTATAAAATCCAAAACCACATAAAAAGTGAAAAATTCAAAAAGTTTGATCGTATATGTTTGAGCACATATTACATGTGAGTTTGGCGTTGTACCTTTGTACAAATGGCTTTGTGCATTTACGAGCTTAGCTTGTTATTTTTGCACTTATATCTTTGTGGGAAAAATCTTGACATCTTTGTGTGATTGTTGTAAATCGATCTTCAAGCTTGTCATGAATGATTAGTCAATAGTCATGTTGGTTTTGATACATGCGTAGACTTGTGCTTATATCTCTTCCAACTCTTTTATTTTTATTACTTAAAGAGCTCAATAAATGTAAATCTCAAAATGAAAAGAGATAATGAGCTGCAAAAGTCGTCGCACATACTAGTATTCGACTAGGAAAAAGGGAAAGCGACTTATATGAAAATGTATGATGCCCAAAAAGCCAAAGGCTTGTTCATCAAATTGAAATATCACAAATTTCTGGCATCAATCTTAAAAATGAGATGTATTGCTCAAAATGAGTTGTATTGATTCAAAATGATCAAATGATATGAATTGTAAGAAGCCAAATGAAAAGCTTCAATCTTATGTAATTATTTTCTTGTGGGAGGTCATATATGTTCATTTCTATAATTGAGATAGACCACTTGACTTAGTACTAGTTGTGTATGACTTAATTGAATTGATCATTGAAACTTCACTCTAGACTAAGGACTATTTCACATTTGATACACACACACAACACACATGCCTAATGTTCAATAAATGTCTTATTCATTTGTTAGATTGTACTTGTCTAAATGTGATGTGTGTGTGATCAATCATATATGGTTCAATCCAAAAAGATTTTTGATCATTTTATATGTTTTTGGAAGTGATTTTTATCACTCTTTGTGTTCATGTTTAGTGTTTACTTTGTTTTTCAATGTTTAACAATGTTTTGTATTGAAAAACAGGTGTTAGAGTTTTTTGCGGCTTAGCTGGCGACTCGGCAGTCGCGAAACCCCAGTCGCGAGTTCATCTAGAAGCTTTTGGCGACTTACTCGCTGCTTGCTCGTGACTCACTCGCGACTCGCGAAAATTTTCGCGACTGAACCTTGCGACTCGTCTAGTCGTGAAACGCCCAGAAACAGCTTTCTAAAGGGCTTTTTGTGGGAAACTTGTTTTAAACCTCTACCATCCTCTCTAAAACCCCTCTTTCAATGTTTTTACATCAACACCCAACCAATTTGAATGATTTTTCATTCCATTAACATTTCTAAAGTGTTTATAAACTCTTTTCATTAATTTTGATCCTTAGATTATGTTTTGGAGAGTTTTTTTGTTCTTGGTTGGGATTTTTATCATAGGGGTTGGGAAAACTTAATTTTTGTCAAATTTCTTCATGGGTTTGGTTTCTTTTGCTGATTTGCATTGGATGTTGGCCCCTTGTGGCAGATAGAACATATATTAAGGGTGGATTTCATGATGTTCATGCATTGTTTCACATTTTTGTTCATAGTGTGCATGCTAGGTGTTTGATAAAATGTCTCTTAGACATTTTCTCGTTTGTTTGGACTCTGATGAGTATCAAAATTTGGGGTTTCTCATGTTTCCACATTAGGAACATGTTTGGTTCGTTGGTTGTGTATTTTGCACACTTTACCCCACATGTATATTTTTCATGCATTGGTCATGCATTGCACTTAGCCACCTCTTGCACACACTTTTGTTACCCTTGTCATGCATTGGTCTTTACCTTATTTCTTCATCCTAGCATGTCATGTTTACCTTATACTTTATAGCATGTTACTTTGTCTTAGGTTTGAGCTTCATTTTCTCATTCTTCTTGCACCCCTCATGCATCATTATCATTGTTTGTTCCTTCATCTCTTGCCCTCGTTTCTCCTTGACCCTTTGTCTATTCCTGACAAAAAAGGGGAGAGTATACTCTAGAGAGTATACCGGAGTGGTTTGTCATTTTTATATGACTCTTGTGCACATCCTTAGAGGGAGAAATTCTATTTCTCATGCACATTTGTAGGGGGAGAGATTTTCCATTGTAGAGATGCATATACCAAGGGGGAGAAGACATTGTGTTAACTAGAAAACTTTGTTCTGTTTGTTTTCTTGTTGGTTTTATGGTGTTTTGAGTTATGCTTTGTTGTTCTCATTGCATCATGTTTGTGCTTTGGACATGCATATATCCCTATGCTATTATGCTTCATTGAATGCATGTTCAGATGATTATTTGCTTTCCTATGTGATCATTGTAGTCATTTCTATATGACTGTTTTGGTGTATGATCAAGTTGCTCACATGTTTCACATCTTGTTTACTTGATCGCAATTTACTTGTTACATTATACTTATCATTGTATTAATTGCTTTACCTTGAGGGTCTAATGTGTTTTGTGCAAGTGTTTCAGGTTACAAGTATGTATGTTCCAAGTGCATCACAGCTTCTCATCGTTCTGAAGGGGAGAGAAATTTTAAGCACTTTTAATTTATATTGTTTAAGTTTTTATTCAATATGATGTGTCTTGTACCCATGTTGCTTTTGTAAGCTTTTAGGATTATGTTTTATGCATAGTTTGTAGGCTTTATGGTTTGTACCATGTTTTATGCAGCCTTTTATGCTTTGTTTAAATCAGTACTTCTATATAAATGTATTGCATTCTCTTTTAAGTACTGTCACTCTTGTGCCCTTATAGGATTGTTCCAAGATGCATATACTTTGTGTATTATGCATTGGTTGAGTGTTGAGCATACAAGTATCTTGCCTTGTGCTTGTTAGCTTGTATGTCCTTGTATTCATTCCAAGTGTGAATGAGCATTGTGGTCACTACCTTGTAGTGATTACTTGGTTGATCAAGCCATGGTTTGTTTCTTAACTCCATCTTTGCTTGATCACATATTGCCTGTTTCATATGCATTTTATGATTTTCTGCTTACAATGATCATGGTGTATTGTTGTGTTTCAGGAGTCTTATGTTCATATAATTCAAGTGCTTCACAGCTTCTAGATTTAGGTGTGAGTGAGTTTTGCCATTGTTCCCAAACTCACGTTTAAGTCTAGAGTCTGTTTTAGAGTGTTTTGTCACGGAATAGCCAAATGGGAAGATTGTAAGGTTGAATTTAATCAACCATGTGTTGGCTTTATTCCATGACAACTTTGCTTGTAATACAGCACTTAGAAACCCTGTATTTAGGTGGGAATCATGTAAGGGTAGTGTGTGAGAGAGTATGAAGAAATGCTCAAGACAGTGTAGTGAAGCAGAGACTCGCGGCTAGGACTCGCGGGAGGCTTGCGGCTGGCAAGCCGCCAAAAGTTGCACACGCGCAGAGCATGCAGGGAAGCTGAACAGTCATGCCACCTGGAGCACTACAGGACAAAAATCCAGACTGGCCATTCAGCTAACTCGCGACTTGAACTCGCGACTTAGTCAAGTCGCGAGGTCAAGTCGCTAGCCAGCCCTGTTTTGGAAAAACTGACTCTTTACATTTCATTCTCACACCAGTATAAATACCCCTCATTCCCACAAAATATGTGTGGCCATTCAGAAAGAAAAATCCTAAGAGAGGTTTCTTTAAAACACCCACCCAATTAGAGAGAACTACTTATTCTTAGAGAGAAATCTTTGTAGTCTCTTTTCATTCCATCTCTCATTGTCATATCTATTGAGAGGAGATTTCTATCCAAACACTACCCACACCCATTTAGAGTGTTGAGTGTTTTTGGAGTTTTGGGAAGCATTGGAAGATGCCAAGGATGGCGGATGCTATGGATTATAGCGGAATCCGGTAAGCTAGAAAAGAAAAAGGTTCGGCGCAACCTCGTTGGAGTAAGAAGCTTGGAGGGTTTAGGTACATCGGGTAGATTAGGCTTGGAGGGTCTATTACTGTTCATGGATCCCAACTATATTTTCTAGTGGATTATTGACCGCTTGGAGGGCGGCGGAGAGGTTTTACGCCGAGAGCTTCGGTTTCCTCTTCGATAACACATCGTGTGTTGTCCTTGTGTTTTCATCTTCCTTCCCTTCTTATCTTTGCCTTTTTATTATCTGGTGTGGGTTGTGATTTTAATTTGGCTTAGATAGTTTTTCCAATTCCATATTATAGCTTATGTTAAGTTTCCGCACACTAATTATTTGACATAATGCTTGAATTGGTTAAATTGTAATTTGGGGGTCTAAACGTTCAAAGGTGTTTACACACATATTTGAACTTTCACTACCGACAGAAGCTTAACAAAATTACTTTTTTATTTTTTAAATAGAGGAAGACAAAGTTTCTAGTAATGAGCACAAGAAAACTGAGGTTTGAGATTTTTTTTTTTTTTTTTTGCCCCTTGGATCTTAAATATTTTGTTGGCTGTTCAGAGCGAGAGAAAGAGTGATTTTTCAATTTCTTGTGTGGAAGATTATGAGTTGTATACTCTAGAATTCATATGCAAGTAGTGACGGGAAACCAACTGTTAGTCAAACCAACAAAGAGTCATGAATTTTTTTATTTTGTTTATCAGCTAATATTTGGAGCTGAATTAAAAATTTTATAGGTGGAGGACCTTTTTCCACTGGAAGGTCTTAGATCATTGCCTATGTCTAGTGGAAAGGGCTGGTCCTGCGAGTGAGTGGCGAAGTAGCTATCCAACTAAAAAATTTCAAACTTTTGATTTCGTCTCTCTTTTCGCCTGACACATTGAGTTTTGTAGGACTGGCATTCGGTAGATTCCAATTTCAATTTTCTGCACTCGACCTCACCAATCCCTTAAAAATTTAAACTCGCAACAGTATAGGGATACAATGTAAAAATTGTACTTCAAATAATATATCCAAAACTTGTCATGGAGTTTTTCAACTCACAAAAGATCCTAACAAAAGAAAAATGATAAATAAGGATTACGTAATAATTAATGGTAATAATATCTTCTATAGTGTCTCGTGTCTATAAAATAAATATAAAAATATTTGGAAGTATGTTAAAGTTTTTTTTTTTTTTTTTTTAAGTTAAAAAAAGGTACCAAAAATACTAAGTTGACTAGAAGCTTGAAGCTATAAAAGATCAAGTAAGGATTGTAGGAATAGTAAGGGAGTGTTTGGTATATTTGTTTGAACAATAGTTTTTGTTATTTAAAGTATTTTTATAATACATTTTAACCAATACGTATTTTCATAACAATTAAACAATGATATTAGAAATCTCTTACCATTCTTAAGTTGTTTTTGATCACATAAGTTTCTAACATGTACAGGAAACTATCTGACCCAACCAATTTGTGATCTAGCTGGGAAACCTAATGCCTTTTTATTTATTTATTTTATTATTATTTATCATCCATTAATGTCACTGGATTTGGGCTTAATTGGTTTAAAAACCCACAAAAAAAAGTTGCCATATCCCGTTTCAATTATACTGTCTCACTCGAAATGCCGTTCAATTACATCTAAATTAATTACTGTTTTTTTTTTTTTTTGATAAACAACCAGGAAACAGAGCACTACAACGTTAGGTGCTGCGGCCATTGAAAGTGCATGGGAGCACTGGAGGCCATAACAGCCATATTATATACATTAACAAGCACAAAAGCAGGGATCCAACGGAAGGAAAGACAAATACCCCTTTGCTTTAAGGACTGCAGATCAGCAAACAAGGTTTTTCCTTCCCAATCCGGTACTTGGCCTGTGTTAAACAACTGAACCAAAAAATTACAATTGCTCAAAACCAAAATCTGGTTGTATTGAAGCCTAAAAGCTGTTACAGCTGCTTCTCTAAGACCTTCAAGCAAAGCAACTGAGACTGAGTTAGCGGCACTGCTGCTGCATCCGTAGAACACCACTGTACCCTGCCTGTTCCTAGCCTCATAAGCAAATGCAGCTCTTTTCTTTCTTCTATGCTTGACACCAGAAATCTTGAGGATGATGCTCCATTGCCCTTGAAACCCTTGCTCCATAATTTTCTGCCTAGATATCCTATGCTCAGTACAGTAATGCTTTTGATAGATCTCATGGTACCTGCAAAACAGATTTTGAGTGGTTATAATGACATTCATTGGATCAGGAGTAACTCCCTCATGAATCACCCGGTTTCTATGATTCCAGATAGCCCAAAGAGTAATGAAAATCCGCTGCAAAGATTCCAAGTCACTCTCATCCAATCTCTGATGTCCCGGTTTCTTACAACAGGGGATTTTAGAGAGACCAACCATGATTCCTCGGAGACTGAGAGTGAATCTCTCACTGCAACCTTTTGACTACTCGAAATGCTTTTAATTTTGATTGTATAAATGGAAACATTGATGGCCATCTACCTCACGAATGATAACAGCGAAGAGTTACCAGAGACTGTCTGAGCAGTGATTATGGCAACGAGTTTATGATGTATGACTATGACCACTTGTTGGATACAATTCATATCCTGATACAATCGTATTATTATTTTTTTGATGAATAAAAGACTTTATATCACTGTCTATTCCAACTAATTAAATTTGGACAAAGCAAAGTATGCTTTATTGACAATTTGAAATGTAATGAAAAGATAAGGCTATGTGAATGTAGCTTCGATTCACAATGTATAAGATGTGGGAACTCTTATTTTTAATTTTTTGGTGTGTAAAAGAAGGTAAGATTAGGATATGGATTCCCTTTATTTCTGGTTTCGGAAAGAATCGGACATTCATGACTCTTAAGCATTAGAATTATGATATCTGATGAAGCCAAAAATAGTTGTCAATTGATAACCTCTTTGGAGCTTATGATGAGGTAACATTCCCTTCAAAGATGAGAGAGAAAGACATCGAAGTGGCGTTAGCTAATAGTTCTCTAATGATTAAGTCAGTAGAGTTCTCAATATCTCTTAGAGACTCAGAATGTAATTTTGAATGTTTGAATTTGTATACCTTTCTCTTGGTGCTTGATGGCTTATTTATAGCCTTAGCATAGCTGTTAGGAGCCTCATTATGAGCGTAACTGCTGGCAGCCTCTTCATGGCTCTCTTGGAGCTCGTCGGTTACGAAACAATTAATGATTGCGCCATTGATGCTGTGGTCATCCTCTCATGGACGGCCCTATGGATTGTATGCTCGTCATTTGTCTAGACGAACCTGTAGATGTAATACTCATCCGTTGCATGGACGAGCCTATAATTTAGCACTTGTCAGTTGCCCCTTTATTCCTTCGTTGACCTTTTGGATGATTGTAGGAATATTGACGATTTACACCTGTGCCTCTTTTGAAGCCATTCATGTCGCATTAAATGCGCCTTATTTTGTACATCTGGTTGTGGCCATGTGTCGTTCTTTGATAGGTTGGACGTGCGGAGGCCGAGTCTTGGTTTTCCCGAGCTAATTTCATGTTTTTCCTTAAGAAATTGTTTAATTTTCCCTTTATTTTTCTTCACCTTCTTCAAGCTTCTGAGTTCATTCTTCTCTCCTGCGTTTCTCTGGTGAGTTCTCTTCCTACATATTCTTGATTCATGGTTGATCATACTGCTGTTAGGTTAGGGTCCCCTTTTGTTTCTTTTTTCTTCGCTAGGCTTGGTGTCTTCCTCGAGTTTTCTGGTGGTCGCCGCCCCATGTTTATTTGTGTCTCGAGAGTGTGCCTTTAGGCGTGTCTTTCTTAAGCTTTACCCCTTGATTCGACATTCTCTAATTCAACATCACTTGTTAAGTGAGATGGCCGAGGAGGGGGTTGTGGGTACCGAGGTGAGGTCGAGCGAGCTTGATACATGGTTGTCATTTAGCGACAACCCTGTGGATATGGAGGTAGACACAGTGATGTTTAAACCATTTACATTGTTTTCGTTAAAACCCTTTTAGGCTCTAATTGAGGAGTGTGTCTTGGAGGGGAAACACATGAAGAGTTTTAGAAAACATTTCCAATTTCCTACTGAGATGAAGATACGTCCTCCCTTGTCCAGGCGAAAAGGCTTGTGCCTTTGCCCACGACCATGTGTGTTTTTATGAGGTCGATTTTCTTTGTGGTCTTCGTTTTCCCATCCATCCTTTTATTCACGAGCTACTTAATTACTTTAAAATTGCTCCCAGTCAGCTCATCCTAAATGCCTTGCAGATCATGAGTGTTATGTCGATTTGGATGTCCGTCTACGAGGGGAGTATGGTCAATTTGAACGACTTTCTATATCTTTATTGCTTAAAACCCTCGACCCATCATGGGTATTTTGAATTTCATCCTTGGGATAGGAAGTCTAGGGTCGTTTGTGGTTTCCTTTCTTCTTTTCGTGACTGGAAGTCTAGGTACTTATTCATCTATGGAAAGGAATGGGAAACTGCTTCTAATGAAGTTTGGGGTGAGGTGCCCAAATTGCCGTGTACATGGAAGGTTCCCACACTTGGTGCATTTTTCCCTTCCTTTGATTCTTTTCATCTTTTAAGTATGTGTATTTTGCTCATCCTAATGCTCTTATTTTTACAGTGAAAGCCCGTCCAAGCTTGAAGAGATGATATGAGGAATGAGTTCAAGCTGCTTTGGACTTCTCTTTTAGCAATGAGGATTTTGATGAGCTTGTGGATCCACGATCTTTATACGACCATTACTTGGACCTAAACCTTCAGCCTTCGTCCGGCAGTTTCTTCTTAGGGCTAAGAGGAGTAAGTTTTGGCCTTCAAAGCTTTACCTCGTCATTGTCTTTCCTTCATCATTCCTTTATGACTTACCTATTCTGTTTTGCAGACATGGCCACTTGCTTTAGCCAAGATAGGTATGCTCGTGCCAAGGAGAAGAAGAATCATCCTTTGTCGAAGATTTCCTCACCTCCTCCGAAGAAGCAAAAGGTCGGGGTAAGTGGAGGAATTGTTATATCTAGCCCTGTTCATACCCCTTTATAGTCCTCTCCAGTGGTGTTAATTGAAGAGTCGCCTTTTCCTCCTCGTACTCAAAAAGGAAAGGAGAAAAAGGGTGAGGGCATTTGGATGGATCCTGCTATAGCCCTTGGACAGGCTCAAAATGTCATCTCTGATGACAAGCTTAAAGCTTTATCCTCTGTTCCTTCTCATAAGCTTGTTAGTCAACATGTCCATAAGCTTGTGCACATGAGTTTTTCTTAAATAGTTTCTTCTTGTACATATGTATTTGTTTGTAATTACATATATTTGCTTTCTTCAGGTTCTTGGGGAATCATTGCCTCTGACCATTGACTATCTCGCGAAGGAGGAGAAGGTCGTGATGGCTAATTTAAGGGTTGAAGTAGCTGAGGTCGAGAGTTATAGACTGAGGAAGGACCTAATTGAAGTGATGGACTAGGCGAATGAAGCTAAAGCCAAGATGAAGGAAGTTTCTGAACAGCTAAGGACAGAAAAAATTCTCAAAATTTAGAAAGACGAGGAAATCCAGTCAGCAGTGCTGAAGATTGGTGATGAGCGTGAAAAGGCTGTGGCAAACTTCCAAGCGTCGAAGACCTTTGGTATCATCCCTTTTGATGAAGCACCACTCTGCAACCGTTGACTACTTTGACCTAGATTTCAAGGCCATTGACATGAAGGCTGATGAAAGAGCTAGGGCCAACGAGCAAGATGGAGCAGAAGGAGGAAATGAAGGAGAAGGCCCTGTGGATGCACCAATTGATCCTCTTGCTGATCCCGCCATTGATCCTATTGTTTAAGCTTTATTTTTATTTTGTTTATTTTGGTTTGCCCTTGTTTTTGGTCTAGTTCTTGTCTGTGTTTAGATGAGTTTGTTTAAGACAATCTTTCTTTTTTAAATGATTTGGAGCATTTGATCTTCACATGCTTCTTGCTAATCCTGATAATTAGGACGATTTGTTGATATTGTCTACTTTTTATGACTTTGAGAATCTTGTGAGTTTAATCATGTGTCTCACCCTTGCTTTGAGGATTAGGTCGTCAACATGATTTTACTCGTTGGTTTTAATCTTGTGAATTTGATCATATGACATATTCTTGCTTGGAGGATTTTTCATCGTCAATATGATCTTACTCGTTGATTTGAACCTTGTGGATCTAATCACATGACTTTACTCTCGTGATGAGAATTTGACCGTCATTATGATTTATCCATTGGTTTTTAACCTTGTGAATTTTAATCATTTGACTTATTCTTGCTTTGTGAATTTGATCATCATTATGACTATACTCGTCGGTTTTTAACCTTGTGAACTTAATCATATGACTTACTCTCGCTTTGAGAATTTGATCATCATTATGACTGTATTCGTTGGTTTTTAACCTTTTGAATTTGACCACATGACTTACTCTCACTTTGAGAATTTGATAGTCATTATGACTGTACTCGTCAGTTTTTAACCTTATGAATTTAATCAAATGACTTACTCTCGCTTTGAGAATTTGGTCGTCGTTGTGATTGTACTCATTTGAATTTAACGTTATGTGACAACTTTTGTCCTTTATTAAGGATTTTTATCATCTACATGATTTTACTCATTTGGATTTCGATGAATCTCTTGTTTAGAAACTTGTCCTTGGTGAAGTTAACACAACGTTTTTGTGGATCTTCCAAGAAAATACATTTATTCTTTTGAGAGAGCTTATCCCTTTATTCTTTCCTACTTACAATATAGTTTGGTATAGGAAAATTGAAAACATTCCTTAACAAACAATAATGCCTCTTGAGGTGTTCTACATTCCATGGGTGAGGTAACTATTTACCATTAAGTGGTTCGAGGTAATAAGCTCCTCTTCTAGAGTACTCGACATTCTTGTACGAGCCTTGCCAAATTGGGTTTAGTTTTCCTTGTGTTGGGTCTTATATGGCTTTCGTTACTCTGTGCAGTACTAAGTCTCTAAGATTGAACCTTCTAGGCTTGACCCTTTAGTCATGATACTTCGTCATCTTCTGCTTGTACTTCATCATTCTTCATAGGGCATCTTTTCTGACCTTGTCCAGACAGTCAAGGTCTAACCAATGACTCTCGTTATTGGTCTTCTCGTCGAAAGGTTCTCTTTCGAGGCTGGACAGACTAACTTCCATTGGGATGGCTGCTTCTATGCCAAAGGCTAGTTTGAATGGGGTTTCTCTTGTAAGAGTTCTTGCTATCATTCGGTATGCCCACAACACACAAGGGAGTTCTTCTGGCCATGCCCCCTTTTCCCCCTCAAGTCAGACTTTGATGATCTTTAGTAAGGTTTGATTTGTTACCTTTGTTTGTCCATTGGCTTGGGGGTATCTAGGGGAGGAGAAGTAGTTCTTGATTCCCAACTCGTGGCAGAATCTTTAAATTTGGAGTTATCGAATTGCCGTCCATTATCTAAGATGATGATGATCCTCGGAATTCTGAACTTACAAATGATGTTTTTCCAGACGAAGCCTTGGATTTTTGCCTCCGTGATCCTGGCAAGGGGTTTTCCTCGACCAACTTGGTAAAGTAATCAATTGCAACAAGTAAGAATTTTTTTTTTTTTTTTTTTTTTTTTTTTTTTTTTTTTTTTTTTTTTTTTACCTTGTGGGAGTGGTCCGACGATATCTATTCTCGATGTTGTGAATGGCCATGACGAGGCAATGCTCGTCATATTCTCTGTAGGAATTCTCTAAATATTTCCAAAGCATTGGCATTTGTCTCATTTCTGGACCAGCGAGTATGCATCTTTTTGCATTGTTGGCCAGAAATATCCGGCTTTAACGACCTTATTTACCAACAACCTTGGACCTGAGTGGTTTCCACATATTCCTTTGTGGATTTCTCTAAGTGCATAGTTCACTTCTTAGGGGTAAGCACTTGAGGTATGGTAGTGCATACCCTTGTTTTGTATAATTGCCCATTGAGAATGGCGAATCTTGCTAAACGGACCTTGGTTCTTCTAGCTTCATTAGGATCTTTTGGTAACTTCCCTTCCTGAATGTATGAAAGGATTGGAGTCATCCAAGTGCCTTTGGACTCTACCTGCAGAGCTTGGATTTCTTTGATACTGGGATTTGTCAATACTTCAATCATTAATCCTTCATCCTGAGTCTGTTGTTTTGACGAGGCTATCCAAGCAAACCAAAATCAGTTAGTAAACCTTTGAAACTCGAAGATCAAGACTAGAAAAGGTCTCAATTAGAAAAATGTTGACTTGAGGGTGTTTTGCGAAAAACGCCCTTTTTGATTCATTATTTTCTAATGAATCTTGTGTGTTTTCCTTAAAATTCACCCCCCCTCCCCTTGAAAATCTACCAATTCAAGCTTTATATAGTTGAAAATAGGGGTTTGTGGTGACTTCCAAACAACGTGGCATTCGTTCCAAACCAAGCTTTAATGCAGGAAACCTTTCCTTTCTAGTTATTTACATTAAAACTTGGTTTTCCCCTGTGATCTTTATTTTCCAAAAAAAAAAACTTATTTGGTCCAAAAAGAGTTACATTTTCCCAAAAAACACTTCCTCAAGTCAATTTCTATCCGATTGGGCCCTAAACTAACCTTAGGCTTTAGAATTCCAACATCATTAGGGAATAAGGGCCCAATTCGTAAGGGGTACAAAATGCGGTGTCTACAGATACCCTTATTTTGATTCGTGAGATCTACTAATAGAATCAAAAGAATAAGTGATAAAACTTGTTTTGACGTATGTTTCGGGCCTAACCCACACACACAACAAATAACACGCATACATGGGACAGGGTGCAACTCCGAAGAGTCGTGTGGGATTTGTATTTCTAAATTCCCACTTTTGTTACTCGGAAAATGAGCAACGACAGTTTCACTATCCAAGAACCTGTTTTGCCAATTGCAAGCAAAAGGTGAGCGACTCACTATCCTAGAGTCATTAAAATAAAAACAAACATGGACAATGGCATCAACCATCAACCAAACAAATATCTGTGGTGTCCATTTGGGGCTCTTGCCTCAAACTTCTCCGAGTGGTTGTCGCCTCTGGGTAGTTTCTGTCTCTATCTTAATCTCTTCTAATCTGGCGAGGCTCTTGGTTCTACGTGATGTACATGTTCAATTCCAAAAAGAATATGTACTCAAGTTTTACATTCTTCCTTTCTTGACTTGTCTAGGGTTTATGCTTGCATATTCCATTCCTGCGAGATATGTGCACAAGTATGGTAGCAATCTTGGTAATTCTGACTTACGAGGAAGTCCTTAGTGATGTATAACCTATCGGGAAAAGTGACTCTTTGAGTGTTGGTGACTCATAAGGGAGTGTTCTTGGTGATTTTCGACCACAAGGAAGTGTTTGTTGGTGTGAAGCCCATTGGGAAAAATTCTTCTTCTTGTTTATGACTCATCAGAGAGTATGTGTTAGTTTTACTCATGAGGAGTTTTCTTAGTAATTCTTGACTTCTTAGGGAACTCATTTCTCACAACCCTCGAGGGAGTTGTTTTAGTGTCTTGGACCCACGAGGGAGTCCTTGATGATTTTTGGGGAAAACTTCTCTATTTTGTGACTCACTAGGGAGTCGGTTGATGATCTTAACTCATGAGGGAGCTTTCTTAGTGATTCCTAATCTATTGGGGATATTTCTTAATCCCTTCGATTCATTGGGGATGTTTCCTAGGCTCTTGGTGCTTTTTAATTGGCTGAGGGTATTTCTATCATTCGGGTGTCTTTGTAACATTCCTATTACTTTGTGGTCCACTAGGGATATTCTCAGACTTTCTCTTGCACTTTCCATATGTCGGAGCCTATTGGGGATATTCTAAATTTTTTTTTTGGCTAAACTACATGTAATTTAGTGGAAGGCCTAAACTATATGTAGTTTAGTCACCAGTCCTTCCTGCTTCTTCAATTTTCTCTAACGGTTACCAACTGTTTCATTCTTTTCTTCTTATTTCTCTTTATCTTCCTCTCCTTTTCATTTACTTTCTAACTCTTCGACTTCCTCCTTCTCTTTACAGAAACCCTCTGCCTCTTTTTCTTCTCCCATCTCTCACAATCTGAAACTCTCTTCCTCTCTCAAACTTTCTCATTTTCTCCATGGCACCCAAGTCCAAAACCAAGAAAACCTCCTACGTGATTTCCGGTGAAGTATTCAATCTCACCTGTTGGGATGGAGCCATAAGGCTGACGGAGTCTCGTCCCTTGATCTACAAGCCTCAAAACCATCTTTTAGATGGTGCACAGGCCGGATTGGTAAGTTTTTCAAACTTTTCCTCAATTTTGAGTTTTGCTCTAATCTTCCATTTTAATATGTTTTTGGACATGTAAATGCTTGGATTTTGTTGTGAGATGGGTTTAGATGAAAATTTGATATCTTAGGAGGGGTAGGAACATGCTTACGATGAGTTTTATTAATTTAAATTAATCATGCATGATCGGCTCCACCTAAACAAAATGCATGCAGACTGTGAAAACTTGATATCTTTCAATCCGATGGTCTGATTTGGGAATCGGACATACCATTGCGATCGTTAGAATCTCAAGATCATTTTTATGATATGAAGTGAATGAATTAATTTAGGCAAAAATGCACTTTTGGTCCCTACATTTTGGGCCTATTCTTGATTTGGTCCCTAAATTGATTTTGCTCCTAAGTCAGTCCTTGATTTTTAAAAATCGTTTTTAAAATAGTCTCTATCGTCAACCCAGTAACAGAAAATGCTGAAGTGGCAAATAGAATTTACTGTTTGCTGACGTGGCTAATAATAAAAAAAAAATATATATATATATATATATATATTTATATATTTAACATTTTTAAAATGCCATATCAGCATTTAATTAATAAAAAAAGCCAGCCCTAAGAAAAAAAAAATGTAAATTAATTTTTTTTTTAAAAAACCTTAAATCTAATTTAAATTAAATTCATTTCTTAAAAAATATAAATTCATAATCGTTTTAATTCTTTTTGTTTTGATTTTTGGTTAACCTCATTAGCTTAAAAAAAATCTTCTACACTCTCTACCACTAATCTCAGACTCCCTCTCTCTCTCTTCACCCTACACTCTCTACCACTAAGCTCACAAGCTCAGCCTTCTTCTCCCTCTCTATTTCTCTATTCTTTTTTCCTCATCTCTGTCTCCCTCTCTCCGAATTGGTGATTCTGGTTGAGTGGTGGCGTTTCAGTGGTCGTGGCTCGCCGTGGATACCCCAGATTGGCATAAGTGGGATTCAAATCGCCGTGGGTTGGCGTGGGGCCATTGGTGCTCGTGGGTGGCTGTGGTTTTGCTCGCCATGGGCCGCCGTGAGTCTTGGGTTTGGTGGTTGTGGCAGAAAATGGATCTTATTTGTTTTTATTTTTTATTTTTATTATTATTTGGGTTTGTGGGTATGGATTTGGTAGTGGTGGATGTTGATGGTGGTAGTGGTGGTGGCAGTGGCGGCGAATGGTTTGGGTTTTGGATTTTGGAATTTGGATTTTGTTTGGGTATTTTGAGTTTTAGTATGGGTCTTGGGTTTTGTTTGAGTTTGGGTTTGACTCTTGGCGGTGGGTGGTGCTAGGTTGATCGGCGGTGGATTTTTGGTGGTGATTTGTGATTGTTGTGGTTGGTGGTGTGGGTGATTGTGGTGGTTGTTTTGGTTGTTGGTGGTGGTTTTAGTTTGTGGGTATGGATTTTTTATGCTGAGATTGATTTTGAGTGGGTTAGTCAATTGGGTTTTTCTTGATTCGGAGAAAAACATGAAGAATGAAGTTCATATTCTGGGTTGGAGGTTTGATGATTTTTCTAAGTTGGTTTTCTCATGTGGGTTTAGGTTTGATGATTTTTTCATGTTTTGGAGGTTTCGGTGGAGGATAGGGATTTTGTATGAAATTTTGCATTGTTTTGAGTTTGATTGTGCTCTTGTTCTAGGTTTGAAAGCAATAATAAAAATAATAATAATAAAAAATTAGATTTAAAATTTTTTTTTCTCTAAAAAACAAAAATTTTTTTTTTTTAAATTTAGTTTGAATTAAATTGAAATTGAAAAATATAATTTTTTTAATTAAACTAATATGGCTTTTTTTAATTCAGAAAATGCTGATGTGGCATTTAAAAAATATCAAATAAAATATTTTATTAGCCACATCAGCAAACAGTGCATTCC